>NC_072734.1:32873219-33128586 GCF_026930045.1 Uloborus diversus | reverse complement strand
GTCCATTTCGACTATTTTTGGAAAATGTCTTGTCTGTCTGTGTGTGTGTATGTATGTGTGTGTGTATGTATGTGTGTGTGTTATTGTGTGTGTGTCACGTCTGGTGTGTGACCAGTTTTTTGTGGCAGCTCTACAGCAAAAACTACCGCATGAAATCGAACGAAATTCGGTACACATATGTGCCCCTATGTGAACTTGTGCCCTTTGGTTTTTGGCGCGAATTCCTCCAATGGGGGTGGAGCAATGGGACGTTTTTTGAGTTACGCGTGATTGCTATTCCTCAGGAAGTAACTAGCGGAATCAAACAAAATTTGGTCCATATGTTGGTATTAACAGGAACAGGTGCTGATTCAATTTTGGTGTCAATAACGCAAACGGGGGTTGAGCTATGGAACGTTTTTTGTCGTCAATTGTGACTGCTGTATCTCAAGAAATAATGAACGGAATGAAAGAAAAATTTATCGGCAAGTAGCCCTTAGTGGGTATAAGAGCTGATTTTATTTTGGTGTCAACAGCTAAAAAGAGGGTAGCGCAATCGCCCGTTCTTTTTTTCCATTGTGAGTGCCCTATCTCAAGAAGTAATGCTACGTTCTGGTTGAAATTTGGAATATATGTGAATCCATATGTAAAGAGGCTTTGGTTCAATTTTGACGCCAATCGCTCCAAGAGGTGTTGATTTTTTTTTTTTTTTTTTGAATAAAAATAGCTTTATTAATGCAACAATAAGAAAGATAAATCGTAATAGATTGTCGTCTGCGTATTTCCCGTGATTTTAATTGTATGGAAATGATCGGAAATATTATCTCAATGATTTAAAATTTTTAACTGTTGCCATCTTATGTTTGTTAACAAATAAAATATTTGTAATTAATTCAAGCAAGGCTTTTAAAATAACTTTCAATTTTCGCTTTTTGCTTTGCTTTTGCAATAATTCAGACATTGGAATGGTCGTCAAGTTTTTGCATGTGTAATTTTGTTTTCATTGGGAATATTGCTTCCTCGTCAAGCATGGGGAGGGATCAGAAAAAAAAGAAAGATGTAGAAGAAAGTTTCGTGATGGCCACAACATACTAGTTTTTACTTTCTTTTACAAAAAAAGGAAGTATTGTATTCGCGAAAAAATTTTCAAACAAAAATTGACCTTAATTTCCGTTTTGCTCACCCCTAAATGAATGTTGTGTGTGTTTTTTTTTTTTTTTTCGACTCGACCACACGTGGATAAGTGCCTAAGAACGTATAGACAAGGGAAATATCCATTTTGACGATTCTCGAGTTAGTTATAACGAGTTTTCTCGTGACGTCTGTATGTACGTATGTATGTGCGTATGCATGTCGCATAGCTCAAGAACGGTATGTCCTAGAAAGTTGAAATTCGGTACGTAGACTCCTAGTGGGGTCTAGTTGTGAACCTTAGTTTTTTGTTGCATTCTGGTGTTTCTAAGCGTGGTCTTTTGCCCCTTTTGGTTGGAAATCATTGTTAATTTCGATGTAAACTCAAGTAGTGTTAAAATTTGGCGGATACTTGGGATATATCGCCAGTCTTTTGGTAGCGAAGTTTTGTCGCCAACTTGGCGACAAATTTGACGATTTTTATTAAAAATCTGGTTTTTATTTGGCCACTGTTGGTGATATTTAGAGGGTAAACTATTGAGTCACATTAAAATACCAATAATGGGAAAATGACATTAAATTGGAGTAAAAGGAAGTCATGTGAGGCAAAAGTATCAAAAAATAAAAGTGTGTATCAAAAAATAAAAGTAAATAAATAAATACATAAAATATTAATAATAATTGTTCATTGAGTAATATCTACCGAAAATATCTTTACTATGAATGTTTCATCACATAACTCTAATTTTCGATCACATGATTGAAATCTCTCTCTTCCTCTCTCAAAGTGTCATTATACTGAAACAATTAAGTATTAATTTATATATACCACTAAAATTTGCCTTTGGGTAGAAAAGAGGTCATAACGTATTTAAATTAAAATATTGAAACTGGCGTTAAAAATTGCAACTAAGAACTCTCTCCCCGTCTCCCCTTTGATCCGCCATTGATACAGACATAAAATTTATTTTATGCCAAGTAATGAAAAATTGTCCATCATAGAAAGGCGTTAAAGCAGAGGCACGTGTTTTTGAAGGAAGTATTTATTAATATTATTATTTTTGACTGTCTTTTCTTAAAATAAAGTCTTGAAAATGAAACAATGAATTTGTGGGAGGATACCTAGACAAAGCTTCAATACATCACTTTCAATGAAAAATAAATACTTTCTGGACTACGACCAATAAAATGCTTCAGGAACTATTCATGTTTTTATAAAGAAAGTGTCTTCAAAAAAGCCGAAGAAAAAACTATTTTCTTAACAAAAAGGTAACTTTATGTGTCAAAAGCGTATGTTTTTAGTAACAAAAAAAGTTAAAAACTTATTTAAAAAAAATTAATCAAGAATAATGGAGTACAGAATCATAGTGTTTCTTCATGTCAGTCATGTTTTCATCAAGAAAGTATTATATATTTCTGTTTTTTCTATCTAAGTGACTTTGGTTCTATATATTTTTCTATCTAGAGCAATGGCATCAATCTGTCGCATAGCAAGGAAAAAATATATATACTTGTTAAGTTACTTTAGTACAACCTACAAAAGTTATAGGTTACAATCTGGAAAAAAGTTCACAATCTTATGAAATAAAATTCAAGAAAAAATGTATTTAAAACATATACTCTACATTAGATATATTTCTTTTTAAAAAATATATTCAAACATATATTCTACATTTGATAGCTTATTAGAAAAAATCAGATAGGTAAACTCAGATAAGATCAGTTTAGTGATTGAAAAAGTTGAACAAAGTGATAAATAACTTCTTAAAAGCACGCATTAGTGACAATTTGTAACGGGTAGCTTTACTAGAACTCACAATAGATAGAAACAATAAATTGAAATATTTTTCCACTGTTTTTTTCAAAACTGAACATACCTGGAGAAAGAACGCAGAAGCCTTTTCATATAAACGCGTATCATGTTTTAGCAACCTATTACATTTTTATATATGCAAAGCTAGGAGTAATTTAATGTATGAATTGCCTTGAGCTCGAGCCGATATGAGCGTTATAGAGTAAGCCGATGAGAGCTTACGCTATAGGAAAAAATTATGAATGACTTACAGTAATACAGTAATAGTTTCAGTGAGATTAGAGGAAATATCACTTTTTGCAAATAAAAATACCTGTACCTAAAACCTTCCCTAAATTTTCTCAACCAAAACCCTCTTCACGTTTTATATAACTTCTTTGATGTGTACTGAATGTTACTCATGCTGGTGAATGCTTTTATTTGTCGTAACTGCTCAACAGGATAACATGGACGGCGGCACATTTAAGATGTTTTTTTTAATTTATTTATTTTTTTTAATTAACCTTTTTCGATAACTGGAAATATAAGCTCACACTATACCCATAGTAAATGCTAGAGATAAAGTTATATACAGAAAAGAAAATATCTGAAGGTCAATGTTTTGTTTTTATATAGGATTAAATAGGAAAAGATTATAGAAAAGCCAAACCAAAGTCTCACTGCTCAGCTAGGGGTCGCACTTTCCCACGTCATCAAAAAGAAAGCCGTAATATATGAACCAAAATTAAGAAGCCGAAAATTTTTCTCACTGAAATATTGGGTACAGAAGAATCAATAAAACCGGTTTGGATAAAATTCAATGATAAAATTGAATGTTTTAGATTGACTTTCTGTTCTATGCTGAATGCTTGCAGGACTAAATTTAGCTTCGTCTCCCCCCCCCCCCCCACCCTCTTCCACGCACACACACACCTCCAAGCAAACACCTTCCAGTCTGAATGTAAACAAATTTATTGAAAATAGTTGATTTTCATGATATGAATGAAAATAAATAATGGGAAATTAAACGAAAAATGTCATTTTGGAAAGTAAAAACGCACTGGCACGCATTTTCAATATTACTAAAAAATAAAGGAGTAAAACTGCATCTAAAATGCTGCTTACTCTGACTATTTAAAAATGCTTCTATCGTATGACTATGTGGCATGTAAAATATTCTTTGGATTTTCGTTTAGATATGAATACCTCTGCAAAATTAAAATCCTTAATGTAGTTTTGCATCAAAGAGAGCCCACAAGCATCCATCTGGTAGGAAACCGGGCATCATAATTTAAAACCTGCGCCTTAATTGTGGCATATGGAAAGATGCCATGTCTGGATGCCATTTTGGGTGATCGCAGTAAGTCTGCAGTAGAAAAAGTAGTAGGCACACAGCAACCTCAATTACCCGTTTTATCCCATTTTTTTTCTCTTAAACTTGAGAAGAATGCTATTTTTAAGGTTAATTAAACCTTTAGCTGTCATTTAAACAGGACGGGGGGGGGGGGTAAAATGAGTTAAAAAGGGAAGCAAAACTTCCACAAAAGAAAACTACTTCCTCAATTTTGCAGGGGGAAGGTTGCCGTCAATGAACCACATACCAGTTTTCGATTTTTATAGAAAGGAAATCCAACTCAAATTTTACGTTGGTTAAAATAAAAATTTTAGCATGCGGTCCATTTATGGCTCCCGGCTGCTATGGATAGACCAGAGAGTTTCCATCGATTGACTACTGTCAAAAATTAAAACAATCAAATCGTAACTTACAAATATTTATAACAGGTGAACAATAAACACTACAAATAAAAATTAGCTATAGAAAAATAGATTTTTTTTTCTAAAATGAATTATTTTCGGATAAGAGGAATGTAAAAAAAAACAGCACTGACACAATACACAGGTGTTGTCGTCACACCTCGTTCACCACTAGATATTTTCCCAACCTGTTCAACACTTCTTAGCTAATAAATTTTCAACCTCTTTTGAACTGCTGAGAATTTTGTAAAACTGTTTTTGAAAGTTTTTGTTCGACCCAAGATTGTACTTGTTCTCTAAAATGTTAAATAACGTATTGACCATTTTATGAATGAAATCAGAAGCATAAGTCTAAAACTACCACAGAATATAGTACTAACAGACTTTGTGTTTTAATTAAATCTGTGGGACATGTGTTTTTTCTCAGCCTCTTGAAAGGCCAATTTCCTCAATTTTTCGGAAGTTCACTCCAAAAACGTCTTCTCTAGTTTCAAAATATGATTCACTAACCTTATTCCTATTTCGGACGTTATCTCCTAAATATCTAATAAGTGACTAAGGTAACAACAAACAGGTTTTTATCTTCCATGCGACTGTTTAAAGTTGCTTTCAGGACTTTGTACTGTCAGAAGACTTCATTAAGGTCCATGCCACCATTTCTGTAAATTACTGAATTACATTACATGCTCTCACATGTGTAAATGGCCATATTTTACTAATTTTTGCATTTTTCTTGAACAGGAAAAGTATTTGAAACTATTATTATGTTTAAGTTTTTAATCAACTTTATACAAAATTTTGACTTGAAATTATAATAAAATATAAGAATTTTCAGGAATTACTGAGATTATTTTTTTTCATTATCGTACTTATTTTAAAACAATTGAGCAATTTTAAAATGTGATTGAGCCGAAGTTACAACAGTATTTGAGATTTTCCATTAATGAAACACTCTGTCAGGTGGTCCATTCGTAAAAACACCTATCGGTCCAATGATTGCAACTACGTCATTTTGAATATTCTTACAGGTGTTACTGCTGTGACAAATCATGATGAAACGTGAAGTACTTTAAATTGTACTTGAAAAGGCACTCTTTTACGTCAATGGTTACGTTTCGTTGATCAGAGATCTTCAAAGCATGTAAAACTAAATTAAAATCTTAATAATTATTAAGATAATGGTGGAAATCTTATCTGAACGATTAACAATATGATGAATTTATTTTAACTACTTGACGACTCTGTCGTAGACTGTTTTCAGACAAAGGAAGGTACTAAAACTGATTAGGCGTCTGCACAAACTCTGGTACGGGAAATATCTTCACTGTCTAGTCATGGAACCGGTTCATTGACGGTAAACTTCCTCTATACTTATACATATAAACAGACTCATAAAAACTTTCGGAAATGTACCTTTTACAGATAGATGATTACTGTTATCGATTTAAGAAAAAAAAAACATATTAATGAGCAAATCAATCCAGCCGTACCAAATTATATAATCACAGAATCATAACGAAAATGGTAAAAACCAATTCAATCATATCTGATTTTAATTAAACCAATAAAAAACATGTGTTCGATATCACCATCAATGGAAAGTGTAACGCTTCAGCAAACCAAAACACATATCACCTCATGAATACCCATTAGCAAAAGTTAATGCTTTATCTACTTGAACAAGAGCAAAAACATATCGTTGCAAATTAACATAATTGTCGCTTTATTCAACTTTCGTGATCGTATTACCGCGACATCCCTGTATTTTTGTATCCCATTAATTCAAACCTCACCTACAACGAGCCCTCGCTGGTGTGTTTTAATTTCAGCAATTAAGACCGGGGCCACGGTGTCTCTCGTGTCTTCAATAAATACGCCCAGACCCATTCATATGTATAATCCAATCAGAGGAACATGCAACATAAATCCCAGTCCAAGATCCTTTGCAACAGTGGAGTGAATTTCCCTCTATTAAGGGTTTCGAAAGTTATGTGTATCGTTGGAAATATATCAAACGGAACTTGATTCTAGATAGGAAAAGTATTCTTTTTGGTATACATTTGGGAATATAAAAGAAAAAACTTGTTAAAAAAACAGCGACTTAAAAATTAGGGATATTGGGCAATAAACGTTCAACAAACAACTCTTGGAACAAAGGTTCCAAGAGTTGTGTTTTATATGTGTTGATTAAAATTTGTCCTTGTAACAAAAATCATTTTTGTTCATTTCTCATTTGTCGCAGCTAGAGATACGTCAAGCAATATGCAATAACCGATTACTTTTCTAGTAATTTGTAATCTGTATTTGTTATCCATTGATCAACAGAAAAACTTTTTTTTTTTGAATTAAATTACTTTAAATCTGCCTATAACAAGAAATTATGCTATATGAGTATAATAGAATTATAAATCTATGTATCAAAGTAGCAAATTGCCGGGAAAAAATTCGATATATAGAAATTTTGATACATGGAAATTATCTTATTTTATCATAAAAATATCCTAAAACATTAAAATTAAAGCTAATCGTTGTGTAAGAAACCCAATTTCTAGTTTATACGAACATCGGATTAAATGAAAATTAATAATTAAAAAACTAGCAGAAATTACATTTTTGCGCTTTCATACATCTTCATTCTTCGACAATTCAACTTGATCCTTACATGAGGGGGATTTTCGTTTTGACAATGTAATCGAGAGAAAAGTAAAAAATCATTCTACCTAACTTGATTTTTACTAAAACTAAAAGAGTAGGAATGATAGTCAACAGAGAAAAGGAATAACTTGAAACTGATTTTACAGTGATACTGGTTAAAACTAAGATTTGAAATAAAATTGAGGGAATTTATGAACTCCAGATAGAAACAACGACCTATCTACACACCCCTCAACCCCAGGTTCCTTATGAGTTTCGTAGCACTCTTTAGTGAACATAATTTTCTCCCGTAACCTTCAGTTTTCATGAGACAAACAGTTAGAAGTGAAAAAAAAATCCTTCGGATGTCTCAAATTTTTTTTCGATATATAGAGATTTTTTCGATATATAGAAACATTTTTTCTGTGTAATGAACATAGAAATTAGCTGGGATTTTGTTCTATAGAAAATTTCGATATGTGTAAGTTCGATATACGGAGGTTTGACTATATAAACGTATAATAAGAAAAACACGAAAAATTAAAAGAAATAAATCACCACACACAGAAATAATCTACTAATTGATACTGTAAGTCAAGATCACACAAATTAAGGGAGAAAGATTTAAAAAATAGAGGAAATGTTCTATTAAAATGTTTTCATTTTTCTAAATCAGTTGTAGTTTAATCGATAATTTCTTTATCGGTGCATCCTTAGTCCAAACTAACTCCATAAGTTTGCTATCTGAAACTACTTACGTTGTTAAGGGGACACTGGATCTTGAAAACAAACTTTTTAAATTATGGATGGATTTGCATGAAATTTTAAGCATATACTTTAAACACTAGTACAAGCTTAATTATAAAATTTCGTTAAAAAATTTTAATTAGAAGACCAATTATTTTAAAAAATGTAAATAACCTTAACGATAATTAACAAAACTTTGAAAAGTCCCTTGCGCTATTATTTTGATTTCACAACACTGAAACTTATTTTAAGTCATTCTCTATACTATAATAAATGAAACAAAACTCACAAAATTGTCCTCATATTCAAATAAATTCAAAAAATAAAAATTTCAAAAATTTGACAAAAATTTCTTCCTTTTGAACGTCCAGTGTCCCTTTAACAGGTAATTATATCAAACGTAATTTTATTTAACTGTTATTTTGTTCCTATTATGTAATTAATCATGTTATTTTTTCTTGCCCTTATGCATATGTTTCTTAAGTTAAATACTCTTTTCAACGGTAACAAGCAACTAAGCAACGAGCGTGGACTGAATACATTACCCTATGTCTATAAGGAAACATATAGACGCATGAAGAGTTATTATTAATAACTTATTTTCCGGTCTCTTTCGTTTTTAATTATTATAACCAGTTTTCGAGGTGAGATAACATGTATTTTTAACTTTTGTAAACCCATCATTTATTTTATTACACATATTTTAATTCCATAAACAGTAATTAAGTAGATTTTTTTCCTCTGAAAGTAATGATTATTTATTTTTAATAAAACAAGGTACAATTTTAAAAACTATCTTTCGCATTTATCTTGCTCTTTTTTTCCTTTCAAAAGAAGTAACTAAGTTTAAAGGTTGTGCATGTAAGTCGCTTGGCTGCAAGCTGAATTCTTACCGCCCCGGAAGCAAATATTTTTTATTCGGCAAATACCTATCGCTCAGATGAACCAAAATAAAACAACTTCCCGTGCATTTAATTAATCACGCACAAGCTTTAAAACACACTAAAAATTCGATCTGTGGCAAAAATGAAATGCACGAGACTTGTTATACATCGTTTTTTCAAAGGTATCCTTTAAGTTGCAAACATCAGTTCTGTAAATCAGTGAAAATAAAAGGATATAAGTTTCCTGAGACAGGGAAGTATTGTGTTATACATAATTCTGAGTGCAATAACTCGCTCACCTTAGTGTAAGCTATTATAACTGATTAAGAAAACGTTCTGTCTAACGCTAAGTTTACAAATTTTATCTTTAATACATTGAGCTTTAAAATACAGAAGTCTCTCGTTTATCCGACTCCTGACTATTCGGCCTCCGTGTCATACGGTTTACTATAAATGAGGAAGGTTTTTTTTCGAATGTGCTTTTTCTAAAAGTATTTGTGTGATTTGGAAGTGGTAAAATACTTCATGCAAACTGGTCAACATTTGCAGAAAACAAATGAAAATAAACAAAAGAGAAAAAGAAACACGCAACACAATGAGAGAAAAAAAATCGTCATTATGAAAAAAAAAGGCGTCATCTCGTCAAAGAACTAAATATCAAAAGCAAGACCAGTCAAATACAGGACTTTGTCTCGGAGTGAAATCAGCTCATTTTGAATCTTTAGCAGGGCTGCTCGCATTTTAGCAGGACTGCAAAGTCGGAGTTGTTTAGTAAGACTGGTTTTGAAGTAATGGAGCTGGAGAGTTGGAGCCAAAGGCTGTAAAACTATTGGAGTCGATTACGGAGTCAGTCATTTTCCTTCCGACTCCGCAGCGTCCTGCTTTATAGTCATAATTTTTCACAGCATGACTACAAACCTTAATAAATAGTAACCTAGTACTTTGCTTGCATTATTCATTTATCTCAAAATGTATTTTTAATAATATGAGAAAGGAGATAGAGTAAAAGAAAATCCACCCTATCTGACTTCTTCGTTACCTAGCCTACATCTCCACCACATTAGGAGGCCTACTGCATACATGTAATATTATAAAGTACTGTGTTTAGTAACCGGATACTTTTTAAAATAAAGCAAAAATAACAATAAAAAATTTCATAAAATACCGCGCGTGAAATATTTTCATACCAAGATAAGTCACACATAACGACAAAAGCAATCTAAAAACCCAAGACCTTTAAATATGTCACGTTCGAATTTCTTCAATGTCTGGCACATGCATTGAAATTCGAATCTATCACATAGATATGTGCCCCAAGTAAGAAATAAATATGAAAATGACATAATTGTCGCCTAATTAAACTTTCCCGACCAAATTACAGAGGTTTTCCCTTCCAACATTAACTTCAATTCATCCTATAGTGAACCCCCATTACGGTTTATTTAGTTTCAGCAATTAAGAGCTCAACCATGATAGATCTCGTGCCTCAATTTAAATACACCCAAACCCTTTCATATATATAATCAGATCGCCAGAACATACATACACACATATCCTAATGCATGATCCCTTCGGCAAGGAATATGTTGCTCTTGAGAGGGATGGCAGACAAATTGACTCTGGACGCAGAAAAATACATTATAAAAATTGAAAAACGGCTTTGTATGAAGCTGCTTAATTGAAAAATTTTTAAAAATAAAGTATGTAAGTGTGAATAATGTTCATCAGATTTGTTCCTTTTAACGTAGTGTTTTATCTTTTTCTTTTGACACCTAAATTATTTACTTCTTTCTTTTTGTTTAGTCTTTCTCATACTGTGTAGTAAGTGCATTGCGTTATATTTTACTGACATCCGATTCTACGATTTAAAAGAGTCTAGTGCAAGTTCTTCTTTCAAAAATAGCAAAAATGACATTTACACGACAAAAAATTTTTATGTGTGATTACGTCGTACAATTTTCTCTGATTTTTCTTAAAGTTAGATTTTGGAGCATTTTGTTAGGATTTGTATAACAGTGGGTAGGACGTATTTGTTCAACGATTACCATTAACACATGTTATTGTATAATTAACAGTCATTTAATACGCACTAAAACCTGCTCTAGTTGGACATATTTTTAGACATTATAAAATAACATTTTAATAAATAATAATAAAGATATTATTGTGAGCTTTCAAAAATCTTTATTATTATTATTATTATTATTATCATTATTTTTTATTTTTATTTATTTATTTATTTATTTATTTATTTTTTTTTTTTGTAAATACGTAACTTCGTTTTAATTATAACGACGGGCAATTATTTCAAATGTTTTCTTAGAACTTGATCACAGTCTTTTTCTTCTTTAAATACACATACACACACACAGAAGCGCACATATTCAGAGATTGTATATTTGTCACGAAAATTAATTACGCCGTATTTTGTGATAGTACCTTACACGAGCAGTGATACAAGCTATTTTCTAAACTTATCTGCGAAAAAAAAATGAGTAGATAAACTGGTGCTGTTGTCGTAAAAGTAGCACGAGATATTTGGTACAAAAATGTAAACAAAAAAACAAAGGGCACTCTCTGAAACTTTAGAGAAAAAATGATGTGGCAAAATGATTGCAAATTCAAAAAAAACAAAAAAACTAATGGTTTCTTCTTCTTTGAAAATCAATTCCATTTTGCTTTGTGTGCAGCAAGGTTTCTTAGAGAGTCTAGTCTTAGAGTAACTTGACAAACAGTTTTTTGTTTTTTTTAAGTCCCCCTGATGACCTGGCGATCGGAGTTTGTAAGATCAGACTATATTATTGTGAAATACACCGCCAGGCGTATTTCTGCCTTAGCCCTGGCTTAGGGCGGTAACTTACTGACTATATTATCATTGTCTGTAACCCATCATAAAAAAACATAATGAGAAATAAATGAGGATAGATATTGATCCCAATTTTAATAATTTAACCGTCATATCTTCCTTAACGATTAAGTTACGCTTCTATTTTTTAACAAGCCATATAATTATTCTGTAAAATATCAATTTGATGGAAACTCAGAGATTATACGCTATCTTCTGAAAGAAACCAAAAGGTCATATTTCGCAGTACACCCTACAGCGACACTAAAAAAAACCCGAAAAATTATTATACAAAGCTTTTTCAATGTCTCGGGAGGTTAAACTTCAAATACTGTCGCGCAATAAAAGGGCGGCCCCCGATCCTATGAGCGGACAAGGTTCCGTGACGCAGCTTGCCCGTCGGAGCATGGCAAACAATCCGCAAGGGCTGGAGAGTCCCATGTTTCCGAGTGGTGCTGTCATTATGTTGGCATACATCGTAATTTGATGACTCTTCACTCACGCTGTACTGAATATCATCCGTATCGGCGAACAAATATTCGAGAAAAAGGAAAGACGCGCCCCATAAAATTGAATTCACGGACCGTGGCATATGTGCGGAGATATCATTTGAGAGTCGAAAATCGTAATACCGGTAATGCAATATTTGTTTCGACCTCAATGCATTTCTGCCATTGAGACGGCTGGGTTTTGCTGTTTCCGTGCTGTGCTGCCGTTTGTGATGCATGTAAAATTGCAACGCTAATTCGTAATTGATGAGGTTTTTTTTTTTTTTTTTTTTGCAATAAGGGGCATTTTTGGACGAAAAGCAAATAATGGCAGGGGAAATGGGGGAAAGTTCGTAGTCAAACTCGTTTTATTTACCGAGCAGCTATTAAACGATCGTGGCCGTGATTTTTTAGAGACGCAAAACGAACACAATTTTAGAAAACGCAAAAAAAAAAAAAATTGTTAAGCTCTTTATTTCTGTAATGAAGAAAAAATAAAATTGCTATTGGCCAGAGCACTCCGACGCTACCAACCAACGAACTGTGAAAATACATCAGTTGTCAATGAATCACCTTGAACGAGGTGTGGAAGAATTCGATGAGACTTTGAGCCCCCCACTGCTTCTCCCAAAATTGATGAAACTTCTTTTCAGCATTTTGAATTACGCCGCTTTCAGCATAATGCAAAAATATGCTCTTAACACTCCAGCTAAATTATTTTTAATTAACTTTAATTGGTTTTTAGTTATAAGGTGGCAGATTTTTGCGCCTTCTTTTTCAATTATAAACAAATACATATCTGTGCGCAAAGCATTTCTACTTATTTCTCATGCTTTTTTTTCTGATGCATGCAAACAATACAAATATTTCTAAAATTAAAGTTTATTATAATTAATTCCCCCATATAGATTTAATTAATAAATATAAAATCACAGGCTTCAGGCATCGATTTATGACAATTTTTCAATGATAAATTTTAGATACTCTGGTTTTCAAAATCTTATTTTTCACAAACTAATTACACACTTCCAATCCTAAATTGTAAAAAAAAAATATATATATATATACTATATAACGAGATGTTTATGTTCAATGAATTTTGTGTTGTACATTTTTTTTTTTTTTTGAACTAGTATTAACGTTTATCACTAGTTTTATGCGCACGGATGTATCTTTGCTGTAGTTAAGAAGATTTATTTTAACTTATGGCATAAATTCTAAATTAAGGAAACATTTAGAATATTTTTTTTCTTTTCAACGTTTTTTAACATGAAACAAAAAGTTTTCACATTAACAGAATATATGAGTTTATATGTGTTTATTTACCTCCAAGTTCAGTATATGCTTTTCAGAGTTTATCCAACATAAAAGTATCTTATACCTAAAAAGAAATAAGATAATGTAGCACAAAAATGATTTAGCAAAAATCAGTATTTCATAAAAATGTTTTATGTATTTATTATAAAAATAACACAGTTGCATGAACCAGTTTTCACATATGAGTAAGTATGTTAAACAGTATTTGTGAACAATCACCTTTGCTGCGACTAATTTTATGCTGATATTTTAGATCATACTTTTTTTTCATTCAGCTTCTGACAAATAAATAGTGGTTTATACAGGAAAATGTAATAAAAGTTTAATGACAAAACGTTCTGGTTAGAAAATTTTGAACGTTATTGATTATGTGCTAGATTGTAAATAACATAATACCTACAATCATTTTAAATCGTCAATTTCTTCTGAAACAGAAAGCAATTAATATTTCTTTACATTATTAATAATCAAAATTCTTAAAAGCAGAAATTTACTTCATTCATTAACCATAACTTTCTATAAAAAAAATCACTCTTTTTGAAAACAGGTAAAAATTATTGACAAACGCATGTCTCACAGCATAACTGTTTCATGTTTATTTTAAATATAGTTTCAGAAACATATCATAAACTGTTATAACAAAGTAGTGAATGTCAGGCTGAAAAATATCATTATTTAATTTAATGTGTGATATTCTTACAAATAAAATTATATAACTAGTACTGGTAGATAAGCAATACTTGTATAGTAAATTTTATCTACCAGTAATGTTTTATTTCTGAAGGAGAAAACCGGTATTTTAGCTGCAGAATGTTGGTTCTTGCAAATGGCATACATAGAATCAGGGGCATGAATAATGAAAGATAGTTACATAATTTTTGAGAACTACGTAAAAAAATATTTTTGAAATTAAACGACTTAAAATTAACAATCATTAATTTGCAGAGTGTAAAAACCATTACTGTATATAAGCTACAGTTATTCAATGTTTTAATACACCATAAGCATATTTCACAACTATGTAGAAAAACTGATTACATTAAATTCAAATGAAATCAACTAGAATAATTCATGCAATAAAGGTCAGTTTTTCAATAGCACGAGAAAAATCAGTCAGAATCAATTTTAGTTATCAATACTGCTTTATTTCATTGCTTTGCTAACATTATATTAAAAGAAATATATTGATGTGACTCGATTTGGAATAAGAGAATATACACGAATTTAAAGATGCAAATGAATAAGAGTAAACACGGACGAGTTAAGAATGTTTCCAACAGTAAATCAGGAAATAAAACCTCCTCCAAGTCCTCTTAAGTTCTTCAAAGCTCGAACCATTTGAAGGAAATTCAATTAACACACGGCACAAAGAGCAATGAAGGTTAAAAATCCTCCATAAAACATCAGCAATGTACAGAAGTATCCTAATTATGACGTAAAAGCAGGTTAAATTCCAGTTTAATCCCACTGAATCGAGTTTCAGGAACGGTTGCAAGTTTTAGAAAAATCCCCCAGCCAGGTGCGTTTCCATTTAAAGTAATTACGACTGCAGCATTTCCCAAAATAACGGTTCAGCGTTATTAATTGGTTAAGCGGACGATAAATTTGCAAATCCCATTATCCTTCAAACTCGGAACAAGACGAGAAAAATTTTATGAATATCGGAAGGTACACTGTCATATCAGGTATAAGAGTAGATTTAATTAAAGGGCCCACATCAGGACAAGGATACAATTTTAAGTTTTAGGCGCACGTGTGATTAAGGCCATTAAAATTTCACGTCCTGCACAGCTGTTTGCAAACACATTAAAAATATGAAGATAGCTCTGCTTTGTGAATCGCTTGATTTTGAAATGAAACTAAAAACAGGAGTGTGGACGATGAGCTTTTCGATTTATCGGCAAGCATGTAACTGAATAACAGGTATGGGCTACGTTTGATGGCATGATATCTCATTAAATAAACCATAAAAGGAGTAAAAACTTTTGGATAAACTTCAAGATGCAGAAAGAAATATCCTTAATGGAAATTTTATCGATGGTGAAGTCTGTGTTTAAGGAATAAACGAAAGGCAAAACGGGATTTGTTTACAATATTGCGAAACTCAATTTGAATTAATAAAAAAAAAACAGAGATTGTTTTTAGGATTTTATTCTTGATTTGTAATAATAAACTTCTTAGATAGTTTTTAAAAAAGGATTTCTCAAGAACATCCAAAACTCTAGGTAGTAACAAGATCCCTTCAGACTTCCTTAATCTCCATCAAAAGTTACTTGTTGCCTTAATCAAAACTCACACAATTTCCAAAAAAAAAAAAAAAATAATCAATGCAATATTACTTACAATCAAGGGAAGAGTTTAAAATTTGTTTTTGAAATCATTTGGTTTGTATTTTCGAGAAATTTCAGACAAAGAAATTATCATTAATAGCTGCAAATTAATTCTTCTCAATTGTATAGTGTAAAAAAAAACATCGGTGATGCGTTCAAATGCATTTTTTTGAGATTCTGAATAGTCAGAATTTCATTCATAAATGTTGGATAAATGGAAGATTTTACAGAATATTTAAAATTGGGTGAAAATGTGTCTAATTTCTACGATGAAAAACCAATCAAAACTCGGAACACTGATTTAGAATGTAAGTAATCAATCCTAGGAGTGAAATGCGATTTTCTGTCATTGTTTCCTCAAAACATTTTCCTAGAACTTACATGCTTTGAACAGAAACATGTATTAACATTAAACTTAGGGGAGGGCTCTAAATGATGCCACACGCTTTTTCAACATTTTTGACCCCCTTCCCCTTGTCAGAAATGTGTCACACACCCTCCCCACTCCTTTTTACATATCACGCTATTATCATCAAAAAATGCTTGATGTCACACTTAATATACCCCACCCCTCAATCCCCTTGTCGCAAACTGTCAGACTTCCACAAACTACTTCCCCTCTCAAAATGGGACATCATTTTTGGACGACCCCTTATAATGTTTTGCATTATTCCTTTCCAATAATTAACAACAAAAAAATGTATTCATTGACTTCAAATTTATTTTTTAAAAAAATGCATGCTTATTAAATTCATAAACATGCTATAGAAGAAAATTGAAAAAAAAAAAAAAAACTGGGCGATCAGCAACGACTTTCCAATAAAATCCATGATTAATAGCTATCGAAGGATATGGAAAAATCAGTCAACATAGAAATTGCAAGCACAACAAATAGGATGAATCCTTCTCATTACGGCGATAATTTGATGTCTTCAGAAATTGGATTTCCAATATAGAAACTACAATGATTGTGTTGGAATAGATTCAAGAAGAAAAAAGAGAATCATATGATTACGGAAGTCTGGGAAGGGGAAGACAATCGCTGGGTGTAGGTACACAATCAGAAGACGAAGTAACCTCTCTCATTCTGCTGGAACCGATAATTTAGTGGAAAGGCGTAAAAAAGTAGTGCGCTCCGTAATAGATGATGTGGTAATGTCGAAAGATTTTTCTAGAGCGTTATTTATGGTGTAATTTACGTCGTTCGGTTTGCGGTAGTAGTGTATGTTCTAGGTGTGTAATTTTATTACTTTTAGTTTAAGCATATTCTTAGTAAAACGCTGCTTAAGTGTTTGTGAAAGAATTACACTTCCTTTGAAGAAAACAAGACATGCTTCATTTATTGATAATATTTAGCAGATCAGAGTTTAGTTTTCTAGTAATTCGAAACTTGAGGTTTGTCATGTTTTCAGTACTGAATTTCATACAACGATTTTTTTTCCTTGAATGAAACTCAATTTTAAATATTTATCTTTCAACTTAGTTAATGTTTTAAAATAATGGCATTTGTCTTAAATTTATTACGACTGTAAACAAAATAGTAGCTATGAAGCATTAAAGAATTTATCAATATTAAATTTATTTTTGTAAACGTTGTATTAATATTTTACATTTGTTAGACGATTAAATTTAGATGAGTCCAATTTTTAGAGATTTAGGGTGAAAATTAACAAAGAACCAATAGTCAAGATATAAATTACACTTTTTTTAAAGATAAATTTTAATTTTACTTTAAGTTAAATTTAAACTGTAACATGTTATCAATGTAAAGATAAACATACATATGCTTATCATTCAATAAAAATAAAAAAAATACTCGAGAGTAAAACAAAAACAGTGCATTTTAACTAAATTATCTTTAAAAGTATAGAAATTAATAATTTTTTAAATAAAGTTTTTAACTGAGCAAAATTTGTACATACACATAAAAAAGTGAGTTTTACCTTCATTAACCGAAAATCACAAAGTTTGCACGCAGAAAGGTAAAATACAGTCAACTTACAAACTAAACAATTTTCTTTACGCATTTAACACATGTATACAACAAGGTATAGAAATTGATTTTTTTTATAGACTTCGAAATCCCATAAAAACATTAGTCAAATATCAACTTCAAATACTAACAAGAATTTTTAAAAAATGGCCATTTTTTTGAAGAATTTATTGCTTCTCTCTAATTTGTCACTAAGTGACAGATTTCATCTTGTTACATATCACGCTATCGACACTAAATCTGTTTAAGTTTTTATTATTTTTGCCAAAAGCGAAAGAATTTATGTAAAATGTTAATGAGTTACTAACTTTGTAAAAGTGCCTCAGAAATACATACGAGTGCTTTATTCAGAACTTTGCTATAACTTTTTTCTTTTTAATGCGCCAAGTAAAAACCAAAATAACCTATCAGAAATGTAAAGTACAATCAAAGATTGAAAACTTTATATCCTTTTAGCTTTTAACGACTGCATACATTTAAGGTCAAGTGTATTTATTGTTATATGATTTTAACTAGTTTAAAAACAGAAAGTACGTACTTTAAATGAAAAAGGAAAAATCGAAAATAGCCATTTTGTAGAGAATTGCTTTTAAAACAAATTTAGTTTTTATCATTATTACAAGAAACAAAAGAATAAAATTAATATATAATTGCTTCACTAACTGAGCAAAAACGGTTAAGAAACATGCGTCTTTCTTTATTTTTCAAATAAATGTTTTATTTTTTATGTATTTATTATTTTAATTCCAAAGCATTTTGTCTGAAATCAGAATATGCAGGAAAAGAATTTCCGAGGAATGACAAAAAGTCAAACCACTTTCCACAATATGCGTTTAAAAAAGGAAAAAAAAAAAAGCAAATATCTTTCCGTATATTGGATTTTTTTTGTACCCGTGATGTGCAGATATGAAAGAATGAAAAGCTAGAGCTCAGATGGACTTTCGAGACTTGCGTGTTAGGAATTGGATTCTTTATGTTCTTAAACTGAGCATCTGAATGTGAAGGGTTCACGCTTGTTTAGCTCGCAAGGAATTTCGGACTTATATTTATCTTGTAGAGAATAAACATTTATAATGTTTCTTCGCTCTAATATTGGATCGAATTGGACACGTGTAGAGCTGTAGTGTTTTAGAAAGTAAAGAGTAGAAAATGTTATAGGTCATCACGAATTAATAAATGTATTGTGGAATATTATCTTCGGAAATATTCTTGAAATTACAAGCTTAGTATATAGTGTGGTGAAATTTAAAAACCAAGTTCTCTAAATATATCTTTGTATGTATATGAAACTTTCGATTTATTTGCATAATCACTTAAATTAGTTTATGTAAAATAGTTCTAATTTTAGATAATTTATAACCTAAACTAGACTCATAAACACACCGCTAGGTATTTCAAAGTGACACGCATAACGCAGAACACAAAGACATTTATTGTAAAAAACTACATCTTCTAAACACGCTACGCCAATAATATACGCTGTTGTTGCCTTAAATAACTGAAGATTGTTTAGCCAGACAACAAAAATAATATATATAAAACAGTAATGTGTCCTATTTTTGTTTGTGGCTGTGAATTCTGGGTCTTTACTGAATTACATGAAAATAATTAATTGACTTTTGAACAGAAAATCTTTAAAAAAAAATAATAATAATAATTGGTAGAATTCATAAAAATCTTGTCTGGATATTTCTGATTGCTTTAAAATATCCCTAAAATATACACAATCGCGTAGAATTAACATATCTCTATGCCATGGACCAGCAGCTATGTAACTTGACTAGGCCGAAAAGAAAACATTCATAAGGAAGACTGTAGGAACCTCACTAAGAACACTATGCTGCCGTTGACAGGTAAACGTCTTGTTCGAAGAAATGCGTTTTGAACCCAATACTAGCAATTAAGGAAATGCTGAAATGAAATATTTTTTTTCGCGCCTTATTAAGCGAAAACTAAATAAGCAAGCGTGCAATAAAACTAACGTACAATAGATGACAAACATGTAAAACGATGAAAGGTGAAAAACTTGCAATTACAGCCCTTGACCTGCTCACGGCACCTATAATCGTAATCATTAAACAAAACAAACAAAAAAAAAAACAATTATAGCGTTAATATCCACAAATGTTTTGTCTTAAAGCACACAGTCAAACACAATGTGGTTTACTCCCTCTGTTATAAAATTTCTTACTTGTAAACTTGCTTTTAGTTTTAATTATAAAGTATTTTGTTTTTTTACCAAGTTGGAACTTTTTAACGAATTGCAACATAGGCGAGAGCTTAGTAGTAATTACAAAACTTAAACTCAAATTTAAATTACAGATGAAGTTGAAGAACATAAGATCAAAAATCAGTAGTGTCTGAAATTACTGGATAATATCCGTCTCGATGCGCTAGCTTAGGAAGGTCGGGTCGTACTGATGATATATCAGACTTTTTGCTTTAAAATTAAACTCTGGAAAGTACTTTGAAAATTATTGCTATTAGCTTTAGAAGTTTCGAAGTTCTCATGCTAAAACTGAAGTCTTTTAGCTTTCGAAATCTAAGATAAAATAGCTTTAGTTCTTTTTTTCGGCAGTTGTCAGGTGTTTCTACCAACTCAATATTTCGAATATTTCGCTGTTTTGCTCTTATCTACAGGGCTTTACACTTGTGTGCCCTTTGTACCTTTTTTCATGCTAAGAAAGAAAAAAAGCTATCTTTTTGAATATTTTACTATAACTCTTTTGTGAGTAACGTTGGAATCTGGCTGCGTTCTTTTATTATAAACACTTTTACAGCGCAAAATCTTTTGTTTTGCCTTTCGCGCAACTTGCTTTTTTAATGTTTTCCACATTTCAGTTTCAGATTTATTGAGGAAACATGGATGCATTGTTTTTAATTAGTTGTACCCAAATACGTAGAGCTGTCAAATTTCAACAAAAGAAATAAATTATGTAGATGACAATTATTAAGCAATTTCTCTCTGAAAATGCCGTTGAATCCACTTTAAACTTGTAAACGCAATAATATGATGAAAAACAAAATAAGTTTAATTTGTTGGCATTTACAGATGTGGGACTTTTTTGAACTTAATTTAGTGCGCTTGAAAAGGCCTACTTTCAGTTTTATGACGAATAAAAAATTACTATCACTTAAATATTAAAGCCTTTTCGCATATTTTTTCTCAAAGTTCTGGGACATTTGATGGTAGATTATTTGTTGCTTTTTTTTTATTATTATTATTTTTTTAAGTTAAACCCTAACATTGCCGAGTGTTTGTTTGACCATAAACCATCACTAAACTAAACTATGATTTTTTAAAATTCTTTACTCGAAAATTTAAACACAAGTTTAAAACCAAAGGAAATTTTAAATAGTTTTTAAAAAATCACACATTTAAGGGTTAATAAATTCAATCGACTAACTTTATACAAATGGTGACCATATGAATGTTTCTAAAGTGGGCAGTAAAGTAATACAGTAAGGCAATTTTTGGAGCCCTGCTGTTTAAATTAATTTTCTAACTATAAAAAGTTCTGCTATTGCTTAGTTTTACATAAAGCCATGACAGCGTTGAATCGAAAAAATCCAGTATATATTGGAAATGTTCCTTCGTAACTTCCTTACAATTAAATTTTATTTTAAATCAACATTGTATTACTTTTTTTTAAAAATAAACATAACTAGCCGATAATGTTTTTCATGTTTTACAAAAGATTTCAATTTATTTGCCACCTTTGAAACTCTATGCTCCAAAATTGATCCACAACGTACAACTTTTCATTTGTATTTTGAATAAAAATAGTTACAATTTTATCTTACAAAAAAAATGTACTTGATATGCATTCCAGTTAAGTGTAAAATTCAGCAATAAAATATAGCAAAATAAGAGCCTAAAAAGAAAATAATAGAAAATCATCAAATCTTGTCTGAAGCCACCTTTGAGTCATAACCTCATTATGCAACAAGCCGCTTTAATAATTCATATTTTGAATTTTAATCATCATTAAAATTCAAAATATGAAATAATAAATTTTGTCTAATGTTAAAAATTCATTTGCATTTTTCACATTAGACAGAATTTAAAATGAATCCATTTTTATTGCTTCATACCAAAACGGTTTTTAATAATCATGACCTATTGACCTACGCAAAACGTTAAACTGATCTTGTCCAGCTTCTTTAAGGAAAAAAAAACATTTTTGAGCAATATTGATGTAGAGCAAAGTCTCTGGTTTAGTTGTATGTTCTTATTCCATTTCCGTTTCATTTTCAACAAAAACATTTGTGAAAATACGATAGTTCCATCACGTCCCCCCACTACAGATAAAATATCGTAAATCATTTATTTAGTTGAAGTTAAATCAAAGTTGTCCATATCAACGTATTAGTACGAATCGTATAATGCAAAATATTAATGATTAAGTCGCCGGCTCCCAAACGAATGACACAATCCTTTATACGAATGGGAGTTTTAAATAAATAAAAATCAGCATTTAATTTGCAGAGTTTTTTGTTTAGCAAGCCCGTCATTTCAAAGTTTGTAATGCGGTGACAAAGGATATCTATCTAATGCACATGATGTCAAAAAGCAACAAAAACCACCACAACTTACATACTCACAGGCTAACTTGTAAAGGCCAAGAGACAAAATTTCCCCTTCCTGCGCCCCCTCCCCAGCCTCCCCCAAATGACGGACCAAGCGTTAAGAAAATTTAGGATTGTGTCTCTATTTTAACAACATCTAAACGTCAGAAATGTTTTAAAATTCGAAACTTCCCTACAACAATAAATTCAGCATCGGTACTGAAACTTACGTCAGGGGGCGCTTCGATGCGAGGTCCTGGGAGGTCACTGTGACCTCCCAAAAATTGCCTCATTCGGCTAAATTATCATCATTCGGCAAAGTTTGGAGTTCCATTCGGCAAATCTGACCTCAAAAAAAAAAAAAAAAAAAAAGATTCGGTACGTCCCTGCTGACATTTCAGAATTTGAACCTCAGTTTCTTAAACACTTACGATGCAGGGTTTTGAATTGAATTCAAAACAATAATACTGCATAATTCAATTTTCAACTAATTGAGATGTAAATGTTCCAATTCTTAAAAATTGATCATTATTGGATTGTAAACTTACCTTCAAACACAAACAGAAACTAACTACCATAAACATGCTTTCACATAAGCGTTACAACAATGCGTTGCAAGCAATTTCAAGAATTAAACTTGCGCTGAAAAGCTACTTCTCTTGAACAGTTCATTTGGCCTTTTCCGCTAACAAGGTTTAATGCTGATGTTGTTTAACAGAAGATTACACTAGTTTCGCGTGTCAAGAAAATGGCGAAGAGCAGTTAACTTCGAGTCTAGAAAAAAAAAGTGAATAGAAAAGTAAAAAAGGAAGTCCTTTATTACGAGGGTGTAACGGTCATGTTGTTCAGAAGAAAGGACGTTTAGGAAAAACAGCTTCGCTCACGAGTGCTTAAATAGTTTTAAACTTCACTGCTAGCCGTCGTAACTCTGCAGATATGTTATTACATCGCTTTCTAAAATGCATTAGGAAGTAACCTCGAACTGAGATAGGACAGAAGTTAACTCCGGTCAAGCTTTCAAAAGTCGCCGTTTAAAATATGATGGTCATTTATTTTTGTTTTACCTTAGTTAAAAGCGTTTCGGATTTTTCCCCTTCAACTGTCACGATGTAATCAGGGTAGACAATAAGAATAAAATTTCTGTATCAGTATGATGACATCAAACTGAACAAAATTTATCAATTTAATAAGGTAATTTGAATGATTTTTTTAAGAAACGTCGTGCTAAAGTTTGGCTTTAAAATATTCCATTGAAAAACCTAATTTATTGGTGGACTGCAAATAAAACATTCATCCAATCAATGTATTCCAAAACGATCATTTTATGATCTTCTACAAAAATTCCAATATTCTAAATTCTAAATAAACAAATCATTCTTTTGATCAGTGAATGGCTGAATAAAGAATCAATCGTTCAATCTCTGACAAACTGAACGATTATATTTTCTTTCAGTTGATGATGGTTGATGATTTAAGTGATTGATGGATTTCGATAACTGACTGAATCGGTTCTCTTGCAACAAGTTTTTCACCACGTAAGTAGCCATTCATTTATTTTATAATAAAGACATTACATTCTTTACTTTCCACATTATATGTCGGAAAAAATCATAGTAAATGTTTGCAACAGTTTGCAACCAATATCCAGTCGGCAGATATTTCACAGTAGTAAATATTTTTCCATATATGCTATGTATCTTCAAGTCGAGCTTCTTTTTTACTTCTGACTCAGTAGTTCTTAGGCAGTTAGATAATCCATCGGCACCATGCTAAACTATAGAATGTGAGAATTGTCGCTTTTCAGGAGAGCCAAAAGCTGACTATATTTCTTTTCCACCTGAAGCGTTTAGTTATTTTCAATATTTTACTTGTTATAGATAACTTTAAGAGTAAAAAAAAAAAGAAAAAAAAACTATGGCTTAAAGTAGTAATAACCGATGACCCTTTTTGAGTACTACAGCAATCGACGATTTTAAGAAACGCTATTTTTCGCATTCGTTAGCTTAGCATGATGCCGTTGAATCATTTCTAGTTGATCTCCATTTTTTGTAAATTGTATTCCATATTATAATCTGTATCTTCAAGTCAAACTTCTTTTTTACTTATGAGGCAGTTTAATAATAACTTCTAGTTGATCTTTATTTTTAACGAAGTTCATCTGCTGTTCCAAACAACATTTTTTTCATAGTTTATTAAATTTATTTTTCATTACTTCTCCTTAATTACCAAGCAAAAACAATGCATCATTGTATGTCGCGTATTTATTATTCAGTTTCTTTTCGGCCCCTTTTTTTTCCCCTTTTATACCCGTAATGAACTGCACCATGGACCATAAAAGCAAACGTCAAGGCAAAAAAGTCTTCAATTCTGTCATTAGTGTTTGCATAATCCAACACGCCAAAGCGATAAATGGGATACGTTTCAATTCAAATTACAACGTATAAAAGTCATAATGTTATTCTAAGCATTTCATCCCTCACAGACACCGGGGGCATAAAAAGTTATTAAGCACCTAGAATCACGTCACGAACCACCATAAAAGTGTCGTAAAACCTTCTTTTAGGTTTCAGCGAGAAGGAATCGGACGGAATCCTTTAAAACAAAGCAGCACTACACCACGTGTACATGTTGCTCAGAGAATGAACCTCAAAGGAATGATATATAGTTATAAAAATATTACAGCTTTGTTTGATTAACTAACGAGTATTATGTCTTCTGGAAATATATTTGCAAGTCTGTTTTGAGATCTTCGAATACAGTAGCATAATTTGTAGAATTGTTTTTATTTTGCTTTGATAGAAATTAAATTTTGAAATGTCAGAAGGGGCAAGAAAGTATTAAAAGTTTTACGTGTGTTGTTAATTCCAGCAATTGTTAAGCTTTGAACCTAGCGCGGGTTCAGGAAAGAGTCAAGGGGTCATGACCACCTAAAAGGGCCTTTGAGTACTTCAGTCCAGTTGCATTTCAAGGATTTAAGACCAATTATCTGAGTCTAAATATTACAGTGATGGTTTCCTTTACCATTTTTAATAACCACTAGAACTTAAAGATTGCTCATCCTTTACTTTGAACATATTTCGTTAAATGCAAAAACAAAGCATAACATGTGACACAAACCTTTAATGGAAAAAATATTAATAAAATTAATCAACAAAGTTCTTTAAATCCTAATAAAGATAAACTTTTTTCATTGGTACATTTACTAAGAGATTTAAGCCTACTAGCAGAAAATTCTAATTAAAAAAAGTTAGAAAATAAAACACGAGAACAGTAAGCAAACACAAAACAAAAATCAGGAAAAATGAATTGTATCAGAATTTTCTTTAACTCACATGAAATGCGTACAGTAAAAATAACGTTGCAATTAGATCTATACCAACTATTAATATTACACCATGTAAAGCAACTATACTTTTAAAGTAATGCGTATAAGTTTACTATAAGAACATTAGCACTCTAAATTTACTGCTTTCAAAACATATCTAATCTATTTTATAAGTAGAGTCAAGGAAAACATTGAAATAATACTCATATATAAAAGCCAATGATCAAGTAATGCTCCTGACGTCCTCGACAATGGAACTAGCGCCACGGCATGATAATTTGATGATATGGTTTGGTAATGTTTAACGTACAGGGAAAGGCTTTATTGTGACAGGGCTAAACTGTATCCGGTAACTTAACAGTTTTTGGTAAGACTCATTTCAGGGCAATGAAAAAACGAAAAAAATGGTCAACAATGAAAGCTATCTACTGCATGTTATTGATAATCCAGTGGCGTTAGGGTCAAAACTTCAACAATCAAAATATCGCCATACAGGCAACTGCTTCGTTCAAATGTAGAAGCAATTTTCACTCGTAATAACTTGACGGGCGATTTTCTAATTGTTACAAGTAAGACCTACTATGTCGAATGCGGATCACTTTAACACTTAATGTTGCACAATATTTCGAAGGCGGTTTTAATCGTGACTTAGTTCGAGTCAAAGTCTCCTACTTCTATGAAATAAGTATTGAATATTAAGAAATATAATCTTTTACAATGGTGCGAGTAAAATATAGACCAAATGTTTAAGAAAAAATGAGAGTTGATGAATTTGAAAAAATGCATGAGTGATAAGGGAGTTTTATTACTTGATTTCTTAATTTTATTTATGTGTACAACCTTTATGCTTTTAGATTGTCGATTTTGAATTTTTAGGGTAAAAAATCAATTATTAAAAGCCAATTAATCAGTTTTAATTTGAGGTAAAGAGCTTTCATAACGTCTTTTAATGAATTAAATTTAAACAACCTTTACTCCTTTTGAAAGATTTAGTGTAATGTTTTTTTTTCCCTAACAAATATTAAAATGTTGAACTGAACACATATAAAACAAGATTTTTTTCTCTTTTTGATAGATCCCGTTCTTGAAGAAAACTAAGTATATCATTTGAAGAACAATTCTTCAAAAAAATATTTAACAAGAGAATTCATTATCGTTCAGAAATTAGACGATTATTATTTTGTTCTTTTTCTCCTTTTCGCTTTCGAGATTTTTTTTCAATTCAAAGAACTTGAAACCCGTATCGTTTCACAAAGTTGAAATTGCATTTTTTCCCCTTCAGATATAAAAAGAAAACTGCACCCTTTGTTCCACCATCAGAAACATCTGATTGATTCAAGAAAGAAAAGAAAAAAATCACAAGAATGGATTATTTTAACAACTAAAAAAAATCATCTCACCAATTTCGAAAATAGCTGTTCTACGGTCAAGAGTACACAGAAGAAAAAGAAATCGCTGAAGAAAACCATTTTCTGATAGATTTTTGCTTTTTTTTATAATAAACTTTCATTTTCATTTTTTTCCTATCTTTCTTTTGTTTTCGGTTTCTTTTTATCCTGTCCTACAAGACTTTAATCGTTTACTTCGATCCCAAGAAACCCCGAGGAAATTTTTCGCGAATTCATTAGGTGCGGATGTTTCTTGTTCCTCAGAAAAATAATAAGAAGGAAAGGTGAGAGGAGGTGGCTGTCGAAAAGATTACATTCCAAGGGAAAACTGCAGAAAAATCTCCGGAAATTTCTCTTAGATTCAAAGTCGCGGTCAAAATGGTGTCATTTCATTTTCTGTTCTCCGCTATTACTTGCTGTTTTAATTTCTTCTTCTCTTTTTTCTTTTTCTTCTCTCTTGACAAATTCACTCTTGTAAAAGAAATGTCATAAAAGTAACGGGAAAAGTTATTTAAAAGCGAAAGTTGTTCACAATTTTGTATGACGAATAAAGAATTCTTTGGAAGTCCTCGGGCGTTGCTTGCAAAGTTGTAGCTAATGGCGTGCTTCTTTAGTACGTTTGCCATTTTCTTTAAAATGTTAGAATTTGAACGATTTGTTACTTTAGTTTAAACTTACAGGAAAAAAAAATTTTTAAACGAATAAATGATTTAATTTAATTAGCAAAATTATTTATTCTATGAGCTTGTGTTTTTAATAGTTTCATGCTCTTTTGTATCTTCGAGACGCACATTTTTTCCCCACTAAAATAAAATTAAGATTAATGAGATAATTATCTTCACTTGGTAAAAATGTTTGAGTTTTAATTTTTGCTAAATGCGACTTCTTTCAGAAGAAGAGTGAACTAAGATAATACTTTCCAAATCAACCTTTAATTTAAAAACTTCGTTTTCTTCCTTATTTATGATGGTGTTAAAATGTATAAAACATATTTTGCTGAATAAAAAACGTTTTTTCGCGGAGAAATTCTAAAAATTTATTTAACAGTTTATGTTTAAGTTACTCTTCTTTTGGCGAAATGGCGGTAAACTTGAAACACAAAATAGAAACAAGAAAACCGAAAGCATTCGAAAGTAATAATATTAACTTTGCTTAACTTACCAACCAGCAATAATAGACCACTAAAATCACTGCCCATGAAAAATGAAAAATAAATAAATGTTAATGGTTTATTAATTATAAGTAAATTATGTGTTTATTTGATAGCTGCAATAGGTGGAAATTAAGAAATTAAAAATAAAGTTTTCAAAAATGTAATCCAGTTTGGCCTCTCCTAAACTTGTTTTGCTCGTTTCACAATAAGTTCAGAAATGTTGATTAATATAAGAGCATAGTAAGAACTTTCGTGGCTTAGTGCTCCCGTATCGGAGACTCAGGTTCGATTCCCTGGTTCAAAACGTTCGACTCAACCTTTCCCCCTGCAGTTGCTCTGTAAAGCACGCTTTGGAACTAAACACTGGGGGGGGGGTCCTTATTTGGCTTACCGCCTAAACAGAACATCTGCCAAGGCAACCCAGAGCCCAGGGTCATGAAAATTGAGGAGATCACTGTAAGTCTTGCACCACATTGGCAATTTTGAAGCTGAAGTAACAAAATTTATGAAATAGCTGAACTTTCTGTGTGCTATTTTTCAACTAACCAAAGTGAAAAAAACCGAAAAGGGTCAATATTACTCCTCCTGTCTGTCCAAAATTTATGAATTAACTTAGAATAAGGCATTTAATCAAGCGTCTCAAAGTAAGTATAAACACGTGATTAATGGAATAATGAAGTCAAAATAATTGAGCCACTTTTTGAAAAAAGATAAAGCTACAATATACTTAAGAATACGTTAAGCACTTTGCAATAAAAATTGGAACATGAATAGTCTGAAACTTCATTAAAGGTACTGTAGAGTTTAGAGGCGAGAAATAAGTATTATTGAACAATGAGAGGCAAGTTGCAACCATTAGAAAAAAGGGGCATCATTTAGTGATATGTTATACATTAGACTGCATTTAATCGGATTGCGAATCGGGCATGCACAAAAAATTAAGAATTTTCTAAAATGTATAGGCACAGGTAGATCCCTTCTACTTTGTAGTGTCGCTATGTTTTTAACTTTTGGTGGATTTTTAGGTGATACATACACGTTTAACAGATTATGTCATGTATGACATGCTATGAATTTTGTTAAGTTTATGACCTTTTAGCTAATAACTTAATTAAACAAGTAGAGCTCAAAAATTTTGTGGTGTGGTTGTTTTTCGAATTTTTAGGAGATATATAGATATTTTGATGGCTGCTCAAGCGATCTTATCTTTATCAGAAGCGCTTGGATTACTTTGGAGAGGACGTGTTGTTTTGCTTGTATTCATGACTAACAAGTAAATAGCGATATTTCAATTGAAAAGGATATTTCTTTTATTCCGACAGTTAGAAACAGGTACAGAAAATTTAAAATGCATTTTTAAACATTTTTTGCTTGTAATTAAGTGCAACGAAAAACACTCAATGACCGCTTTTTTTCCACATTTAGATAGACACTAAAAATATTTTAAATATCTAGGATTTCAAGGAGATATATTGATATTCGGATGATATTCTAAGAATGTGGTATTTGTCTATCGTTTTCCTTAGATGAATTTTGGTAGAATAAGAAAATATTCAGCATACGTTTCTAAAAATGAAACCAAAACACATTATTTAAACGGTAAGAGCAATTTTATGTATTTCGGCAAATGAAATATGTTTATAAAATTTAAAATTTAATATTTTTTGCTTATAATTAAGTACAACACGAAACACATTGTGTGGCTTCTTTTTTCAACATTTCAACTGACACACGCAAAATACATTCGATACATAATTAAAAATGAAACATTATCGTTTTAAGCAAACTGCTTTACTATTCTTTGATTAAATTTCAGCAATTATAATCAAGGGGAAAAAATGAAAGAATCGAAAAAAATAATAAAGTAATTATGCATTTAATAAATTTCACAAGTAGCTAAAGATAAGAAAGAGATAATTTGCAGTAGAGAATTTCAAATAAGGAGAAAAAAAATACTTCAATTAAACTCCAAAAGCAGCTGCTAAACAATGAAATACTTTTAACAATTTAAAATACTTCTCTTAATGAACTTGAGTTCTGTAAAAATGCAAGTGCTGATCAAGATGTTTTTATTCAATTATATCTTCTTCATTCAAAAACGAATAATATTGAATTCAGTTTAAATCCTTGCAAGCGATCTTTAAAATAATAGAAAAAAAAACATGCTTGAATATGGTGCACCAAAAGAAAATGAAAAAAAAAAGGAAAATGATTTGGTCATTGATGAGTTTTGGTACTTATAATAAAATGGCATTTAATTAATGTAATGAAAAAATAGTTTAATTTCTAAGCCTTCTTTTCTTAAACGTTACTTTTTATTCCGGTACCATGGTACTTTACGAATTTAAGATTTTGTTCTTTAGAAATGGGCTTTAATTTTATATAGTGTGTCGGAAAAAATTGAAATTTAATTTATTTCTTTGTCGGAAACTTTTGCAGATCGCTAAGCGACTTGTACTATTCGATTTGATTCAATGAACAACTTCTTTTTTTTTAAAGCTTGGGATCGACAGAAAACACAAACTAATTTTATTATTTGTGTTAAAAATCAGAATTATACAAAACTTTTGAAAATTGCTGAAAATAGTCGATTTGATGCAATGAACAGTCAAGGACGGATACAAGGAAGGGGCGATGGGGGCGATCGCTCCTCTCTTGAGGGACCATGAACTGGCAAGTCCTCAAATGCAAGTGTAGGCCCTTTTTGATGATGATAAGAAAAGGAGTAGGGTTTGAATCTCCTCTCCAGGAACTTTTCAGAATTAAAGTTTCAAAACAATTTTAGACTATTTTTGGCGATGTTAGGAAAAGAAGTTTGGAAGAGCTCCGCCTCCCCCTGGCATTTTGCAAAATGTAAGTCATAAAGACTCGATTGCAGACATCTTGAATAATGTTAGAGGTAAAAATTGATCCAGTAAATATCTCCTGACAATTTTTCGAAACTGAAGTTTCAAAAAGGGAAATTTTAGGCGACTTTCGATAATCTTAGGGGGAGGGGAGTTCGAAGAAAACCCCTTGAAATAATACAAAATTAAAGTTCTTAAATGCAATTTTCGTATTTCCCTTTCAACAGAAAAGGAAAGGAGTAGTTTTTGGGAACTTCCTTGGCTATATATTTTGGTTTGTTTAGATGAAAAACCTCTGACCTCATACGCAGCAAGAGGTCAGTTAAAGAATCAACCAGCCTCTCGTTGAAAACTTTCTGGATCTGTCCTTGTGAACAGCAAACTAATTTACCACTTTCATAAAAATCAGAATTCTACAAAATGTTTGGAAAGCAATTTCATTTTTTTTTAGAAAATGATGCGATTTTCAACTAAGTCTAAGTTAAAGAATTGTAGATACTACAAACGTCGAGCAATTGCAGTCGTTCCATTTTCTTCATTGCAACATTACCAAAAACATTTCCTAGTTTAAAACTCTATTTATTTTTCTCTGACCAAAAACTAGTACTTTAAACTGTCGTAAAAATGGTAGAAAAGATATTTAAGGATGAAAATGCTATTCAAGAAAAGTACCACTCAACAGAAAAGAACAAAAATTGTTAGATAGTAAAACAGTTTAAAAAAAACTGCTCAACTTAAAGAACTGCAATTATTATGTTGAACTATTTATTTATTTTAGAAAAGTTACGACTTAATTAAAAATTGCTTATTTTAAAAAAAGGTTTCTTGTGTGTGTGTGTGTGTAAACAGGTAAAAGGTTTATTTGTTTTTGAGTATTATTAAGTAGAACTCAATGGGGTGTCGAAGACGAATCTTCATCAGTTGATTTTTTAGTTGCGAACATGTAGGTAAAAAAAATGAAATTTTCAACTGGTAAACAGTTACCTGCCTGTCAAGAAATAGCACGAACCGCAATATATGTCTTTGTATATTGTAAATATAATAATGTCGTACTTTGGTATTATTGTACTAATAAAATGCGTATATCAGCAAAGTGATACGTTAGTTTTATAGATTTTGGGAATTAAATCATCAAATCATATACATTATTTCTCAAAGGTCCTTATTTGTAATAAAGCGCAAGTCATGAGTTCGATTCCCCGTGGACCAATACGTAGAGCTATTACAATTTCTTCTCCTGTACTATTTGTATTCTTTTTGATTGAAGCTTTAAAGCAACGTTTTCAAAGTAACGTTAAGAAAACGTAGCATTAAAACTGCAAAAAAAAAAAAAAAAAAAAAAAAACATTTTTATGTGTTTTCTTGAAGGCGGGGCTCAAGAATGTACGTGGATCCAGCTTCTGATTTTGGAGGGGATCTTTTCCAAAAGAGAGAGGTCTAGAACGATTTTTTCGAAATATAAGTACCCAAGATGTAGCTTTAGGTTACCTTTTGGTCACATTAAGAGGAGGTCATAGCCCCATGACACTCTTCCTGCATCTTTTCATTAGTGCCCTATTCAACTTTTTACACTTTGGAAAGACCTTGGTGTTTAATCGACGTTTTTCGTTTCATTTTATTTAAATTTTTATTGGTTTTCAAAAATATAAGCTGTGAGCAATAAATTGAATCAACAAGAAAAAAAAAAAGTATTTATTTTTGCTAACAAATAGCCTTTAAGAATTTAATATTCCATGAAAGTTATCATTAACTCGCAGCATATAACCTTTATGTAGCAAAAATATTTTTTTTTTTTACTTTTTGACGCAAAAACATCATTTCTGAACTAGATCAAAAGCTCTGTTTTCTATAACGCCGAAGTATTTTTTGTTAAAAATTAAATACACTTGAATAAAAACAAAGTATAATGCTGTTAAGATACCTTATTAAAATTTACTCAATACCATGTTTATTTACTTCGTTAAAAAGAAAAAATATTATTTTCATCAATAAAGAAAATCTCATTACGACGAAAGAAGTTTCGCATTTTTTATTCGTTTCAGACAAAAGAGAAAAAGTATTTCTACTCTTTATAAAAAACAGCAAAACAAGACTTGGCCTGTTTTTTTAAGCTTTAAAGAAGCTGTGAGTTTTAAAAGTTAAAGAGAAATGATCCAGAATTTTTAAATATAGGAAATAGGAATTTAAGTCTCAAAAGTGACTGTATAACGAAAATACAATATCATCTTTTTCTCCCTTTCTTTTATATTGGTATTTGTATTTAAGACAATATATATATATATGTCCATACATATGAAAATGGATGTATGTGAGTGTATGTATTGTATGTCATTTATAAAGATTAAGTTTACGTGACTTTGCCAATTTCGGCAGATCGGTTCTTTGATGTTCATGAATTCACATTAAGAGGGGGGGGGGTTGCTAGAAAATCCATGAAAAGTACTGTCTAAGCCTATTAATATACAATAGCTGAATTTTTGGAGTTAAAAAAATCAAAATAGGCCCAAATTTAAATTTTCAGTCATAAAATTGCTGTTTTCTACACTTCAAAGGGAAATTTTACAAATTTATTTATATATATTTTTTTTCAACCAGGTTTTTATGCGTCACTTGACACATCTTTCATCTCGAAGTGGACCAAACAACTACGGTCAAAGCAGATAAAATACATATCCTTAAGTGTGGGCTTGCGTAATAGCTAAGCAGAAGTAGGCTGCAATGGCTAAACGAAATCATTTCTACTAGTCCTGTGATTCCTTGTGGCAATAGAAGTTGCGGATCTGGACAATAAGCATTTTTATCTTCGTTAATTTTCAAAATAAATATGAAAAAAAGAAATAATTAGCTCACTTTTTTTAAAACCACAAAAGGTCACGCAGAGAAGATGTGATATATTAAAACTGAAACTAATTTATTTTTTTCTCTAAAATTAAAAGAAATTAACGAGAAAAAAATGCTCAAACCATAATCGATTTTTTATTCTTTAAAAATGCTACATAGAAGGAAAAACAGACAATGTGTTACACTTTTTTTTTTCATTTTCGTTTTCGTCAACTTTCTGGGTTTTTTTTTTTTTCTTTTGTTTCTCATCACATTTTTTTTTACTGTTTAGCTATTCATCCGTATTCGTTTATTTCAATTCGAAAAGAAATACAAAGAAAAAATTCCCCAGGAGAATTTACACGAATTCATCAAACGTTCAAGGTTTCACTTCTGTACGAAAAAAATAACCCTACCCCCCCCCCCCCAGTTATAAGCAATATGTCTTTAAAGGCCAGAAGGAGAGATGAAACCGAAAAAAAAATCCTGCAAACTTCCCAGAGATTAGAAATCGGATGGTGTCATTCTGTTTTCTGTACCCTTTTCTACAATCATTCGAATTTTTTTCTTTTTTTTATGTCTGTCGTTTTCTCAGGCTTCAATTTGGTTGCAATAAAGAACTGTCGTAAAAATAAGCGGAGAGAAAAATATTTAAAAGAAAAAGCTGTAAGAGTTTTTCTACAAAACATAAGAAATAATAATAATAAAAATCACGCGCACATGGGGACGCAATTATTCTCACGTCATTTTGCTGGTTAATTTCTACTTAAGTGAAAGTTTTTTTTTTCTTTATACAAAGGTAAGTTGATTTGTAAATAAAATACTTGCAATTTTATGTTAATTTTTAACTGAGATGTAATAATAATCAAAAGTTAAATAGAAAGTTAATTAATTATGATCATATCTAATGTTTTTTTCCCACACATATCACAGTTTCTTTTTCGAATTTAACAATGCCTATGTTTGAATTAGGTGCGTTATTTAGGGGTCAGGAGGGGGGCATTTCTCCCCGTTGGAAATGCGTTTTTTAGGCATTTATACGCATGGTGGAGCAATACTTTTTTCTGGATAATGACAATGAAACAAGAATGAATTTCAGAAAATTCAAACAAATAAACTGACTTTCAAATTTTTAAGTACGGGTTTTCTGTAACAATAAAAAGACATTATTCTAAAGGCGAAAACTGCACAACCAATTAAAATTGGAAGATAAATATCCTTAACCTTGAAATGTTATTCATACATATCACATTGAAATCCCTTGAAACTTGCAAAACACCATCCTTATCGTTAGACAATAAAGCCTTTTATCTATGAATAAAGTATTGGGTAAGTACAATCCCCGTCTCTCCAGGGTTAATTAACTAAATGCAGTTGGATGAGAGGAAGCTTAACCAAAGCAATCTAATGAATGTAGGCTAATCTAATGAAAATCGATTCTGATCCCACTTGGGATGGGGCTGCAGATGCCCGAACATGGATTTCTGAATCGGATAGAAAGTATGCGGTTGTAATATTGAAAGTATTGTACTGGAATGATGCATTAGAAAATGGAATAATGCATTAGAAGTTTTAGTAGATCACATTTATATTTACGTCAGAAAAAGTTACTGATTGAAACATGTTTATTGTCAGAAAATTTTGATTTTGCTAACCTTTATATTTTTTAGTAAATTACCGCCCTATAGCCCGGGCAAAGGCAGAAATACATGAAATACACCACCAGCTCAGCCGAGAACAGCAGTTTCGTGCTGCAAGAAACTGCAGTCCTCGGCATGAATCGACTGAGCTGGCGGTGTATTTCATGTATTTTTGTCTTAGCCCTGGCTACAGGGTGGTAATTTACTGAAAATACCATGCCTTGCCTTCAATATTCTAGTTGAACCGAACCATTGCTTCAGTCGCTCGTCTGATTTGTGCTAATTCTATATTAGCTACCAGTTTGTTTGGCACTCTTGGCTTCCTTAAGAGGTTTTCCACCTCCAGCACGAAACTGCAGTTCTCGGCTGGAATTGACTGAGCTAGCGGTGCATTTCAAGTACTTAAAAAAAAGTTTCTTTTTCCGGTTAGAAAGCAAGTTTTTATCACGGAAGTAAAAATTTCAAAAACACCTGATACAAAATAAAAATCTTTTTTTTTTTAAGTTGCTTACTGAAAAGCTTTTCAAATGTGACTTTAAAATGCTCAGCATTCGGTGCATTTTATTATTCCTCATAACAAACAAACAGTCACAAAGAGTTCGTATGTTTTAGAATGGTCACTCAGATCGGAAGTTCCATTGTCTTCGTAAGATTTTGCGAGAATGTATACTTAGAACGCTTAAAGATTTTTTATTTTATTTTATTTTTTTTTTTTTTTTTTTTTGTGAAGTAACATATTTTGACAATGAAACTACTTCCTGATCGGCAGGACCTTTTTAATTAAAGACTGTAAGTTAACAAAGAAGAAAAGAAGGTGGAACCCGATATTTTTTAACAGCAGTATTTATAACCGGCTAGGTAGCATAGTGGTTAGGCGTTGGGATCTTACGCCTAAAGTCTTATATTCAAACCCACCCTCAGTCAGTGTATTTTCGTGACACAGAAAATCTTCAGCGTCCGTGTCACATGACTAAGCGGCATTTTAAATATCCTACGAGTGACCATTCGGCTTGGATATTTTCGACTAAATCAAATTCCTGATGCAGTTTCTTATCGTGAGAGAACTCTCCATCTGGTGATACTTGAGTGTCAAAATACTCAAGTATCAATCGCTGTCCAACGAAATTGGTGCAACATACAGAAAAGATGCCAACCCCTGCGGCAAGGGGCTGGCATCCGTTCTTTGTGTGGGAAAGAGCTAATACGTAGCCCTATAAAACAAAAAAGAAACAAGCATTGGTTTGTTAAGAGCTGGAATAAAAAAAAATGGTCAGAGATTAAGTTTGTTATTATAAAGAAATTGCCTAGTAGCTTTCTTTATTGAGTTGTCGCTTTCCGTAATCATAACGTATTTATAATATGTTCCGTTTACTTTCTTATTTTTCATCCACATAAATAAAAGGTAAATAATATTTCATATCGTGTTTTTTTTTTTTTTTTTTGATTATGTGACATTGAAAAGAAGAAGAAGATTGAAAGAAGACAAATGATGCTACAACTGCAACGGGAAGCAATACTGCAGATTCAACTGCAAAAATTATTTGCCAAGTATAAACAAAATATCAGATACAGCATTAAGTGACATATTCAATCATAGATGTTCGGTAATCTTCCTATGCCTTGTTATCCGGTGCTTACGCGGATATTGCCCGAAGCGGATAAACATCCGCCGCATCATTTGATCCGCCTTCATGCGGATACGAACAGACGGTTATCTTATTTGGGAAACATTGTTGCAGAAAACAGGGAAAAGGTAGGGATTTTTTCCTGTCATTATTATTTTCATCCTCTTTTCTTCCAAATATTGCAATGTCTTCTCTAGTTATTAGGGAAAGTTGGGGAGGGCTGCCTTTCGTTTCCGCCTTATCGCTTGCTGTAAAAATTTCCCGGGGAAAAGAGAAAAGTTCAGGTAAAGGGTAAAAACTTTGGTTCAGTGATTGTCAAGTTGAGTTAAGCAAGGTTTTCTTTTCAGCAAAAAAGCACATGTGTTTCAGAAGTTTTCTTATTTTCAAATAATGTTACGCTTTGTGAAAGTGACACGACAACATTTTTTGTCTAAAAATACCAAGTTTGAAAACATAAATATGCGTTCTTAAAAACAAAATGATTTGAGTGTAATAAGAGCATTAAATTTTGAACGTTTCAAGTTGAATGTTATATGAATTTTTGCACATAATGCATTACGAAAGATAACGTGTTTCATACAGGATTAGTTTAATTTTTTAATTCAGATTTCTCCTTTTCTGCCTGCCTCATGTTACTTTCGCAAAAACAATTATAAAAAAGTGAATGCGACTAATCCAATCTTTTAGATTTATTCATTGAAATCATTTTAAACTAAACATAAATGGTGGATCATAAAATCGTTCTATTTTGAAAACATATTTAATTAGCGAGGTTAAGTTTTTGTGCAAAGACTCGAGCTTTGGAAACAGCGTTAGGAATGCGCATTTAGCTTTAAAAAGTAATATGAGGCCTTGAGAAGCAAAGAAATATAAGTGGATAGTTTCAAGTGTTGAGTAAAACGCGTTTATAGTTCCGGTCCTAGGTAGGCTTTCATAGATTTTTTCTCTCTAAATCATATTGTTTAGCAGCATATTATCTCATGCACCAAAACATGGGTTAACCTACCATTTGTACTGGTTATCTCAAATTTTTTGATCTCAAAATCCTTTTGCCTCTCAATGCCTCGTACGTTGTCTTATACTTATTATAATTAAGGGGGTTCGGGACACAAAAAGCGTCAACTTTTGTCTTTTTTTATGATTTAAAAAACTTCTCCGTTTTTTCTGCTTAAAATGACGTTTGAATCTTGTTTCTATCTTAATTAGAACGAAAGATGTAATTATTTTTGTTGTATGCATTTAACTAATATTATTCTTAACTTCAAAACTTTACACCCGTTTTTCTCCATGATGTAATTTTTCCCGATGCTTTTCATTCAAACTCTTATAAGTCAAGAACTGATCAAGAAAAAGTAATGAAATTTTGAGCATATCTTTTTCAAACAGTTAGCATTAATTTTTATTCGGCAGATTTGGAAAAAAAAAACTTTTCTGAAAAAAATATGATTAAAAAAAGTATTTTGGAATTTTCTAAAAATTTTCTTTAAGTATTTTAAATTTTTTATTGAATTATTATTTTTTCATTCGCCGAGTAAAAATTGAAGCTTAGATATTCGTGCATATTTTTTTGAAAAAAATTGAATATTGACCACGAATATTTTGAGTTTTAGAGATTTAAAACAATTCCATTTCAAAAAAAAAAAATTTAATTAAATAATATTTTGTCATGATTTTGCTTATTAAATAGATGGTGAATCAATGCAAAAAATTTCAAAACTCAAAACTGTTTAATATTTTTTTTTTCAAAATGTCTCTCGCACGCCCTTAAAACCAGTCAAGATATAACATTGAGAAAGCACCAATCAGCAAATGATAACAAACACGTGGTTCGGAGCTTCAAGGGACTATTTTTCCAAAGTAAAAAAGTAAGCTCTTATGTGTCAAGGCATCCTAATTGAGCTCAACCATTTCCTATAAGGAATGGTGGCTAACCTGAGGTTGAGCTTAAAACTCAACTGAGACCCACAAGATGGTCTAAAGATTACAATGTCTTTTTTTTTGGGGGGGGGGGGAATAAAAGGAACTCGATCAAATAAATCGGTGGTTAGATTCAGTGGGTCGGCGGATTTATTTTTTGCGCGGTCTAATTAAGTTGGCTTTTGTTGTTTATTTTTTAATGAGAATGTCGAAATATAGCGTTTCTGTGCGCATTTCCATGGTTCGAGCGTATTATTCAAACTACTACAGCCGGATTATGACTCAAAGAAAGTTTGCGATTGAGTTTAAGCTTAAGACAACAAACAGTTTCAGTTCAAAGCGATATGTGGAAATTTTGGAAAATCAATTTATTCCAGCAATTTAAAGTGAGCTGGATTTCAAAGGCACGTGACTTATGGAAGACTGCGCACCACCTCATCGTTCCAATGAAGTGTCTGATCTGCCAGGGTAACCCTGCTTGGGTACCAGAAATCTAAAAATATAGGAATTAGTTGGGCACCCTGTTCTCCTGACTTGAACCCCTGTGATGTCTTTTTGTGGAGTCAGATCAAAGACAAAGTTTATGCTACAAACCCCAGGAGCATCGAAGACCTGAAAACTTCAAATCAGACTGTAATTGAAAGAACTGAAACTTCGACCCTTTAGCGAGTGATGCAGAATTTCGGAATTACTTTGTGCCATATTATAGCTAAAAATGAAATACACATCGAACATGTATCAAACAAATTCCCAAGTATTGCACTTCGTTTTAGAATTTAAATAGAATTTTTTGAATTAGTAATGTTTGAGAAATTAATTTTTAACATCAGCGCGTTAATTACTGGTCAACCTGTATCTCATTAACGTTCTATTATAAAGTAGATTTAACAAAAAAAAATACATATTACCTTTACTAGAAGATAAATAAATCGAAATATAATTAAACGCCTAATGACGAACATAGTATGATTCACATTCTGTTACAAGGAATTTTTAACTAGAAAAACATTATAGTACGTATTACCTTTAAAAAAAGATAAATAAGTCGAAAGGTGATTGAACGTCTAGTCACGAATAAATCATTCACGTTCTGTTACAAAGTATCTTTAAAAAAAATAACAATAGTACGTATTAGCATTACAGGAAGATAAGTAAATAGAAAGATGATTAAACGTCTAATAATGAATATATAATTTACATTCTTTTACAAAATATCTTTAACAACAAGAAAAACAATATTACTTTTACAAGAAACTTGATTTTGTACTCAAAAAGAAATTTCGCGACGGTTTAGCAGATGTAATTTAAAAGACGCATTCACATACAGAGATACATTGAAATAGAATGACATCTCACACACATCAAAAAAATAAGCTTGATTTTTTTTAAATAAAATTTTCCATCAAGAAAATTGCTTTTCACTAAAGAGCAAAAACCATGAACAAAATATAACGATTTGCATTTCACCAATTGCTACATAATTTACTCAATCAGTAGAAACTACGTAAACTTTGAACTTTGAAATGCAAATTGAATAAGTTTCAAAAGAATTATTTTCGAATTCAATTTATTATTCATAGCAGATTTTGCAGAGGGTGTTTCTTAAGCGGATTTCATATCCTCAAGTTTTAAAGGATAAATAGAAAATTTTTCACGGAATAACTTGTTTTTTTTTTTTTTGCTACGTCGTCGAAATTTCCACTTAAAAACTCAATATTGGGTCTTGTATTTCACTAAGTTTTTCTTTTTTCTAACTTCAAGCTTGTTTTGATTTGATTTTAATGTTATTAAATTCCGAAACATACAAGGTTTTTTTTCTTTAATCTGAATCAGACAGTTCGTTCTGTATTATAAAGAAAATTCCTCTTTAAGCCGTAAACAACGTTCTTTAACATGGTCGTTATTTTTAACTCTATTACAAAATTCTAGTGTTTCAATGATTTGCTACGAATTATGCAAAGAAATAATGTTAAAAAATAATTCAGCCAAGGAAATATGCTAAGTCATAGAATCTTTATTTATTGTTCAAAAAGTTCAAAGTTTGTGGATTTAATTTATTTAAAGACTGCTTTTTAAGCCTTAGAAGAGCGACATATATTTTTGAAAATAACGGTTACTTGGCATATTTTTAAAATTACACATTAGTTTTAGCAAACATATTAAATTGATAATTCTTCCTAATTTTAAGACACATTTTCAACTATATTTCTCTCGGAAAAATATTTATAACTTCATTTATTCAGACCCGATACACATTCCTTCAAAATATCTTATTTTATGAAGTCTATTTACTGATATTTAAACCAGAATAGCAAAAGTGCAGAATTTTTATGACAATACTTGAGAGAATTTTACTGTCGTTGGCAGGTAATGCAAAGTTTTCATTTTTCTTTCTTTATTTTGTTTTCGCGTTTTTGTCATCTATTCTACGTTAGCTTTGTTGTACAATTTGCAAATTTGGTTTTCGCAAAAAAAGGAAAAAAAAGAGTGCGAAAAAACGAAGTATGGAATCCAAAACGCGTTTTTCATATATAAAATCTTATGTAAAAAGTATCTTAAAACTCATTTTTGCAGATACTGCTCTTTACTTGCTCGCGGTAGCATAACCAATGATATTTTCCATATAATTGCGTTCTAGTACTCTTATTAAGAACTGAAACGAAAAACGCTTCAAATCTAGATTCTAATACATTGCTCTAAAAGCAAAAGAAAACAAATTCGCGAAAAATACTTTTGTATAGTAAATACACCTTTAAATACAGGAAAATACTGAAAACAGATGAACAGAAAAATACTGAAAAAATTCTCGCAAAGCAGGGATGCATTGAAAAAATAATTATATAAAAAAAATTTTTTTTTTTACTTCTCGTTTTGCAACGATTGTGAGTAAAAATTGTAAAACCGAAAGTTGTTCACAAAATGTGCACAATATGACATTCTTCTAAAAAATAGAGAGAAAGAAATGTCTTTTTTGAACAATCATCATTAAAACAACTAAGTTTGGTCTTCGAAATGTGTTATATCGCTTCTTTCTTAACGATCGCATCCACAGTTTTGATTCTTTTTAAAACTTTTTTTATCTTTTGTTTTTCATAATTTATTTTGTTCTTACTAAAGCTGAATCAGAAACCAGCCGTCGGTGCAATAAATTTATCAGTGCACCATCAAGTTCGAAAAAAAAAAAAAAACGAAACAAATCGAAAAAACGAAACAAAGTAAAGGGATGTAGAAAGGGAGAGAGAAAGACAAGGGAAGGAGTAAGTAGTAAGAAAGAAATTTCGCTACTTTTATATGCCAGGGTATTGATTCAAGTTAGGCTTAGGTATCGCTTTCCCGCCCGAAAAGAGAATCGTTTTCTCCCCTGGAGGAAATGAAATGAAATGAAGTGGTGCTCCTGGCTAATGAGTTGCCAGAAATTTTCTTGCGAAAAAAACATGCAATATAGAAAATGATACAATTAATTGAAACGACTACAGCAGAATTGATTAAGAGAAAATTAAAATATTTTCGCCTGGCTTGGGTTATTATGATTGCACTTTTTTTTTCGCATTTCCGAACCATCTGGATTGCATGCAACATAGCAACATTGAATTCCAAAGCTATTCAAATGATCCCGGCAAAAAGTTGAAGATTTATGTTGGAAATTGGATTTAATAGAACTCTTTGGAATAAGTTACCAATATTTAGTTAATGCAGCTTTTAGCCAGACTGTCTTAATAATAAACGCTTCACACTAGTACTTATCTGGATATTATCGAATTATTTTTAAAAGAAAACGATATTTTCTGCAAACACTTTTTAAGTATATGTTCTAGTGACTCAAGATTTTCGCAACTACTCACAACCTCCTTTACTTGAACCACTTAATTTGAAACATAAACGATTAAAGGATTAATCTGATATTTTTTTATATCAATAACTAATCAAGGATCACATTAGTAGGTTATTATTACTAGTCTGCAATTTTTTACCTCTTTTTTTGGCAATAATCTAAAGCATAGTTACTACGCTAACCTCTAAAATCACTTTCACTTTGATGTGTGAAAAGGATTTTATCAAAAGGTACGAGGGGAAAAACACCCTTCGCATAGGGTTTTGAGAGTGGAGGAAAAAATCTAGATCCGTAAGTGTGTTAGATCATTATTGCAGTAAAAAATAATTTTTCTAGCACTTTCAAAGTAGAAAATCAATACCTTTTAAAATTTTTGAAGAAAGGTCAAACTAGAAACGGACATTTATTAAACATGAATAACTGCCGGGAATATCAATTGAGGCAGGGAAAAGCAAAGTGACGTAAGTGAACTTTTCAAGTTTTGAGTAAAACACGTTTAAAGATAAGGTTTTACGTAGGCTTGCACTTTTAAAATCATGCAGTATAACAGTACCTACCAGGACTACTAGTACTATCTCTTTTCCCAAGACAAAGGAAAGGTTCTCTTGCCCTTTGAACGGGTTACCTCCAATTTTCTAATTTTGCCAGTTATATCCCTATGCTTCTCACTGCCTCGATTATGCTTTTAAGACCGAACTTCTGAATTAGATTGAAAACACGTAACTTGAAAGGAAGTAACTTAGAAATAAAACTGTTTGTTGCAAAAACGAATGCAATTAAATAAAGCTGTAGCTCCTACAATCTAACTACGATACCGTGCTCCTTGATACATATTCAGGCAACTAGGTGAAATGTATGGTACCACTGAGCAATGCACCCCTCCTTCAGCAACCTAATTCTCCACTGGTTGCTTCAGGATTTCGATGTTTGCTGAGATTTACTTTGTCGCATTCTTTCAGATTTCACATGTCACAACAATTGCATTTGGGATGACTCAAACAAGATAGGGGTCCGGAATAGGATCCTCATACCAGTTTCCGAAACTATTAATTCAAAAGTGAGGGTCTGTGGGACCCACACAAATACGATGCGATGGGTCCCCAAAACTAGTAGATCCGCTACTGGAAATATGTACTTACAAGACTGCCCAGACCTAGGACACTAGATGAGTTGAATCTAACAACGTATAGTTGAAAAAGTGTATAAAGTCAAATTAATAGGGCTTTCTAAACTAAACCGCCCCAAACAAATACATCCTTAATAACACATCAACTAAGATCTGAAATTGGTGTGAACTTTGCGTGTTGGTCCCAAAGCGCCTCAAGTAAGTCATCAACAGGATGCAAAAGCTTATGAATTTCAGCGTCACCATGAAACTGGTCACTAATTTTTGCAGTGAAATCACACTAATTATGCCACAAATACGTCACGGCGTGACTGCAGTAAAACGTTCTAATCCTGTCACTTTGTGACTTACTGACATTGTGACTTGCAGTGACATCACCGTAACTGTATTCTGGCAGGTTGAGCTATCACGGGTGAGACACTTTTTTAAAATATATTTTGGCAGCAGTCAAATCACAGGAATATTGTCATATATTCGTCACGACGTGACAATTGTAATACGTTGCAATTCTGTCACTCTGCGACTTGTGACCACGACCATTGTGACTTGTAGTGACGTCACCTCAACTTCACCCCTTTAATCAAATATTTTACGTCAAAAATAAGTTTCATAAAAAACAGACAATCATTCAGCCATATGATTGCAAACATCTGTGTCCATTCATCTAACTCATCACGGGAAAAAATGGAAGTTGAAAAAAAATAATTTTTATAGCCTTACTGTGACTAAGGATTTTATTACTTATTAACAATTGTTAAAAATAAAAGTCATTTCATTTTTTACACGGTGCAGAAAATTGCGAAACCACAAACTTGTTAAGGATTCAACCGGATGTGAACGTGCCCGAAAGGGAAAATTGGGGCTTCAATGTTTGGAGTTTCCTTTTACAGTGGTATCCTGATTTTTTTCCCTCCGTTCCCTTCAATGGCCTAAGGAAAACTTTCTCCCAGTGAATGTAATGAATAATCATGAGATAGAAATCCGCGTGTGATGTTGTATAAGTGCTGAAGGAAACTTTAAAGAAGTCTTATAAGTGAGAAATCTAACACGGCTGGAACAAGAATTTGATCTTCAATTTGAAAAGTTCTTAGTTTGATTTTTTTTAAAAATCCTATACTAAGAAATATATCCTGTAGGTTCTTTTTATGTGTCTGAGCAGTAAATTTTACTTCTTAATCATCCAACATTCGATCCTTTTTTAATTGTATTTATTTATCTCTGAAGCGGTAATTTTTAATCAGAAGGGTAGTGAGTAAAACTTACGTCTCTAACTAAAAAATTCCAGTTGATCGGGAACATTTGGTTCTGCAACGGATGCGCAGTTTTTGTATCATGAAGGAAAGAAAGGACAAAGAAAGAATTTTAATAACACATCAGAAAAAATTACGGAAAATTATTTTGATGAAATTAGTCTTAAAAGTGCTTTTACAGTTCAAAGAAAGCACGAAATCTATTCCGCAGTTTATCAATATGGAATAGAACTTTTTTTTAGCAATCAAAAATGCGTCGAATGTACGAGTGCTGACGAAAAGTTCGAAAGCTGAAAGTATATTTTTCTTTAAAAAAAATGAAGAAGATAGAAAAAGATTTTAAAATTTGTCGCAATTTTTTTCACAATGTTCGCAGATGTGCGTTTCAAACATATTTTTTTCTATACATCAATAAAAATTTTGTTAGAAAAAAATATCAAATACTTACTGAACAACTGCTTTCAATTTCGTATTTTTCAAAAATCATGTAATCTGAAATTTAAAAAAAAATGGGTTCAGTTTGTGGACTTAAAATAAACTATTGCATAACGAAATGAATTTAGTTATCAAGCAGTAACAATCACAAATTTGATTGTGCACATAATTACAACATTGAGAAACAGATGCAAATTTGAATTAATTGTAATTTCTGTACCTCAAACCAGGCTAACTTAAGTCTCACTATCACAACTTTGCCGAAGAGAGCACAAATCCTTGCCTGGTGTATGCAAAGGTTGGGGAGCGTGCTCTTTTAACACAGGTAAATAATTATAAATAATTTTCTGTCATAAAATTACATTTGTTATGCCTCGATGGGGAATAAGATTTTTTTTTTTGTTTTTTAATTAATACGTAATCTCTTTGTACATATTTAACAATGTTAGTTAGCAAATTATGTTAATTTAGCAAATTATGGAATGACGTATGCGAACATTTGCAGACAACCCACATCGGTAACCAATCAATTTTGGTACATAAAGAAGAAAATAATTTTCTTTAATAAGAAAATGAATAAATATGTATTTAAAATATTTACATAAATGTGATGAAAAAAATTAATAAATAAATAAAATAAAATTAACTAACTAACTAAATAAATAAATAAATAAATAAATAAATAAAAGTTTTTTTTTTTTTTAAATTCCTATTTCTTTCTTGTTTTCTTTACTGCTTGTAAAATGGAATAAGATTCTGCATTCTTGCAGTAATAACCTGAATATCGCCTTTTTCGGAAGTCGATTAGTCCTGTTCCGTACGTGCTATGTAAATGTATATAATGTAAATGTACGTATATCTCAGCAATTAAAAACATTCAATGTGCAATTGAAATTGTTTCCTTACCCAATAAATAACAAGTTCTAAAAATTGTTATTATTATTTTTTTTTATTGATAACATAGAAAAAGGTTTGGAAAGTCACGGCATAAATATTGTAGTTTCATCATAAGAATAGAATAACTGCTAACAAAATTCACTACTTCCATTAGTCAAATAGTCAGTAAAAAGTTCCTAAATATTAACTTTTTAAAAATGTAATAGTTTCTATTGCTTTAACATCTCTGGCATTTCCGCTGCGCAATAATATCCGTTTTTGCAGACCCAAACATATCCGTTGTCAAAATATATTCCTAAGCAAAAGCGTGATATGCCTTTAATATTTTTCTCCATGCCTCCAGGAAGTTCGAAGAAATGGAAGATGAATCGAACAACTTTCGAAGCGCCCAAATTGGACCCCATCATTAGCTTTAAGTTAAAAAGTCGATACATAAAACATGAGCTCTATTTAGTGTCTCTGCAGAAGGTTGCTGACGGCAACTGAACCACTCGATTATAGGGGTTGTGCATCGAGCAAAAGCGAATGATTATTGCTCTGATGACTTAATACAGCCAAAGTTCACCCGAAGGGACGTCGAGAAAGATATCGTTTTTTTTTTCCGATTTCAATTAAATGTAGTGCTTCCAAAAACTAAGGTCATTCCCTTGGAATTTAAGCAGTGAGCTTCATTGCATTAAATCGTGAAGTCATCTGTCCATACTTCAAAAATTTTTTGGGAAACTAAAAAATAGTAATATTGGGTGAATAAAGAAAACCATAAATGATTAAGAAAGAGTAGGGGAATGTGGGAAAAGTGAAATGGTGAAATATTTACCCTGTTTTTAGGCCGCCTATCTGGTGAAATTCATGCAGTAACATATAATAGTCTATTCCAGTCAGGAAAAAGTTACCACTGAAGATTAAAGCGTATGATCATACAAGCAATTTTCAAAGATTGATACATCGCAATAATTAGTTCTAAGTCAAAATTTCTTTTTGTTAATATGAAATGATAAACTCATCGTTTTTAATATTTTAAATATTAACACTAATAATATTTTACTCTAACTACCGTACATTTTTCTACTTAGATATAAAGAAAAGTTAAATAAGTTTTTCTCCTGATTTAGTATCTCTTCAAATTCAATGTAAATAACTAGCAATCCAACTTAAATTTTATTTTTAAATAATGCTTATTGTACGCTGTATTCACTTAATTACTTAATTAAAAACATTTGAGCAAAGTGTAAATAATACTTTTTTTACAGTTTAATTGATTAATAGGTATGTTAATTTTATTTAAATTTATGACATATTATGCCCATTGTATTTTTAGTCAAAAATTCAAACAACGCTCAGTCACGCTTGAATTCCGTTTACAGAATACTGCATATAATGAAATATTGCATTTAATATTTTGTAAATAATACTAGGGGTAGTCCACAAATGATGTCAAGTGTTGAGGAGAAGGGGATTTGTTAAACTGTGACAGTTTGGGACAAGGGGATGAGGGGTGACAAAAATCTGACATCACAATTGTTTTACATCAATGTGCTTATAAAATGCGTCGCGAGGGGAGGGGTAAGGTTAAGTGTAACAATTTGTAACAAACGGGAGGAGATAGGGTCAAACTTGTTAAAAAAAAGCGTGACATCATTGATATATATATGGGTACCCTCTTAAATATGGACACATTAAAATTAATTGATCATAACTTTTTATTCTTTCAAGATGTAGTTCATTTAATTGTTTTTAAAAATAACAAAATGAAACTAAAGAACCTGAGTTATTGTGAACTACTTCAATTATTTATCCAATCATTTTTATTTTATTGGACGTAAAAATATAATGGGTGCACTGTTAAACTTTGAATTAGAAACAAAACAACTGAAATGCTTAGAATTCATTCCGAAATATTTTCATTCGTATTTTCACAACGACAAAGTTTAATTTATAAGTACTCATTTCAAATAGTACACAAAATAAAAATAGGGCAAGTGGGGTAAAAGTGTTCCCGTCAAAGAGAAAAAAAATGCAATTCACCCAATATATGAGTCACAAAGCGATTTCCGAAACTCTGCTGCGTATCTGATGTAATAAATTTCCTAAAACAATTAAAGTTCATTCGAAATGTCAACATACTCCTGAGTCCACCCAACTAATAAATGAAGAATTTCGATTAAAAACTAAAGATAAATTATTCACGGCATGACAAGTCTGATAAACAAACTTATTTTAATGGATATTTTTTGCCGGATTTAACATAAAGGTTCGTTTTCTCATTATATACAGAGCCGAGTTTGTTATTTGTGCTAAAAGGCGTGGTGTACATGAAATCGCAATTTCGACCTAATTAAAAAATTTGTTTATTTTAGCAAGTAATGCTTCTCATGGGTTTATCCATCATTAAATAGATAAACAATTTAAAGTTTTGGAGAAAAATCATTGTTTAAATTAGATCAACTTCAAATGTATGCTGTTACTAAAAGACCATTTAGGTGGCATAAACTGATAGCGTCTTTAAGATATATGATGGTTTTAATAACTACTCCAGTCTTAGTGATAGTTGTGTAATCGGAGTCTGGAATCGAATCTTTAAAATTAAAGAATTTTTTCTGTCATTTTCTTTCAAAGTTCACTACCCTGATAATGCTGTGGAGTAAGAGTCGAATTTGGTTGGTTGGTTGGTTGGTTGGTTGCTTTATTCTGTTTTAATGGCACAGAGCCATTGAAGGCTATACTGCGCCAAACTTTTTTTTTATTTGATTTAACATTATTTATATAAAGCCATGACATTGTAAAAGTAAACTTGTTTTGAGAAAAAAAGGAATAAAATTTCAGTACTTTGAAATAAGTAGTAAAGAACATGTAAATATTAAAAGCATTTAAATAGATTGGTAGTAGGTTGACAATAATAAACCTTGATTAACAAGAAAAGAGCATAATCACATTTTGATGACACAAACACTAATCGAATTTGGAGTCGGACTGATTTTGAAGTTAATCAGTCGGAGTCTAAGCCGGAGTCGATTATTATCCCTGTAACGCCGTACCCTGGTTTTAATTTTTTTTATGCATCAAAACGAAAGAGCAATTTAAAAAAAAGTTCGTAAGCGCTGGTAGTAATGCTAAACATTGTCAGGTGCTGGTAATAACGCTGCGAAATTATTAACTAAATTAAAGTTCATGAACGTGGTATACTTCCTTTCGCATTGAAATCTAGTTACAAAGGGCACCAATACAACAAAATACGTTTTCAACTTAGGGCTGTCCGTTAATGATGCGACACTTTTTCAACATTTTTGATCTCCACCTCCAACTATTGTCACAAAGTGTCACACCCTCCCCATTTGTCACATGCCATGTTAATATTCCTAAACATAGTCCAGTAAAATGCGTAATGTCACACTTCTTGTTATCACCTCCCCCCTTGTCACAATTTTATAACTCCCCTCCCCTCAAAGCGTGGCATCATCTGTAGGCAGCCACTAAATATATTTTCAGTTCCAATTTTAGTTCTATAACATTTCCTGAAATTCAAGTTACAGAGATGAGATTTTGAGGTTTCTTAAAGTTTGTTGAAGAGCAGTTTCCTTGTCTCTGGAATTGAAAGAATCCACGACGTCGTAATCACTAAGCATGACTCTGAACCAGCTTCTTCAAGTATTACAGCAACTAGTAGGCAACGTCAGCGTATATTAATTTCGTACATTAACGCCTTATAAGCGACTAGTGAGCAGATAGTTCAGATAAAGCGCCCCCCCCCCTCCGAGGCCTTGGTTTTAACACATATTGGCATATTGGTAGTTTTAATACTGTAGTTAAAGCAAAAATGTATGTTTTTGACCCCTCCCCCCAAAATAGGGTAAATTTTTGCTGAGCTAGTGGAAATGGTAGATTAAAACTACGTATAAACCATATATATATATATATATATATATATATATATATATATATATATATATATATATATATATATATATATATATATATATATATATATATATCAACTTTCTATCTTTCTCCCAATTCTATTACTATCTTTCTACTAAAAAACGTTTTCCAAACGTTTTGTTAGTAACTGAACTTTAAAAACGCTCCCAAATTAATTCTTAACAAATTACACAGTAAAAATATGTGCACGGAAATAAGCATAATTTGTGAAACGATGTTCGGAAAAAATACACCATGTTACATAATCCATTTTCATCACTAATGAATAAATAAAAGTTAGGGACACATTACTGTTTCATTTATATTTTATGAAGATACCCATGACAAAATTTTCGTTACAAGTGTAATTTTCTGCATATCTGTTTTTTTTACAAAAGTTTTTTGATATAAATATCTTTTTTTCAAAAGGAATATTTAAAATATGGGTGTTATTTTTGTCAGATTAAGTAATAAAATCTTAAACTCGAACTGTAGTTAATTCTGTAAGAAAAAATGCTTTACTTTAAAATAGGGTAATTTACCTTTTTTTTTAATTCGAAAAATAATGCACAAAAAGAATATGTATCTTTTCCAGTTTTTAAACGTAAACTTTATTCCCTAAAACGAAGCCACTGCAGTTAAATTCCATTTTAGTGTCGTCTGTTACACCAAGGGTGGGGGGAGGGTAGTGGTTATCTTTATATCAAAGTACTTAGAAGCAATGGCAACATTTGAGATATCGGTATAACGAGATTTTTTACAGTGGCATGAATTCGCTGGTCTCTTGGACTTCGTTAAACGGGATTTAGCTACTGCTTAAAATAGTTTCTGTTTCATTCAAATCACGTTTTGGTGAAGTCCGTAACATAGAAAATCTCGTTTTAGCGAATATTTTGGTAATCTCCAATTCAAGTTAAATATGAACAAGGTCAACGTTTGTAATATCGGTATAAAGAACTTTAGTTACAGCGAAATTATTTTGCTGGTGCTTTGAATTTCGTTAAATCGGGATTCGACTGTATAAGCTACATTAAAAACACATTTTTTTTTTTTTTTTTGAATTGATATTCAGGAAATAAGTCTAACTGTCTAAGAAAAATAATAATATTGACAACAATGACGCAAGAAATAAATTTAAATGCTAACAATATTATTATATCACAAATTTCCGACACCGTTTCAAATGTCATAGGATCTTTCGGAAGGATAATATTTCTGCAAGTTAGAAAAGTAGTCTGATATCCGTTCCTCTTTTAGAAAAATCTCTGTCTTCCCGAAATATGTAGAAAAGCAGTTATTTCTATTCGTCTGCGAATTTTTGTTGCTATTTTCAGCAAATTAATCAAGAGCTGAAACAAGGAGTACCTTGTCTTATTATTAGAAAGTATATTTTCAAGAAACAAAAGAGAGCTTCTCTTCTTTTGAAAGCTTGTTATTTAATTATTTTCAATGAATCAATTTCGCTCTGCCCCAAACTAATTATTTCTCAAAAAAATGTTTCTCTGTTGGAGCTCAAAAAAACTTAGGAAGAAAATTGCAACAAAACATTCGTTGGAGCTTTGGCACTAAAACAAGGGTCATTAAGCATTATTTCTACCAAAGAAACAAAAAATGTTTTAAGTTTTCATTGGCTGTAGTTCTTACAAAATTGTGTAGAAATTTTAAGGTTTTCAAGAAAAAGTTAGAACCCGAATGAATTGCATTTATTTTTCCTTTATTAGCCATTTTTAGTGATGTGCTAATCTGTAATTCTGTCAACATATGCAAGCTAAGGAGAAAGGTATTTCATGTTTTTAAAAATAAAAACTTTAATTTTTTCTTCAAAATGCAAATGGAACACGAAACATTTTTATTCACCGTTCATTTTGCAGAGAGCTTTGGGAAGCAATTTTTATAAACATTTTTCCTGCTCTTAAAAGAGTCAAAATTAATTGAGCTTAAGGAAGCTCTTTTCTTAATGAAAAACATCTCAACCCCGCTCCAATCTTTTAACGACGTTTTAAAAATACATTCTTTCACAAAGAAATACTTCGAGTGTTTACTTTATTAAATTAAATTCCTTACCTTTGTAAGGAGGGTGTGCTTTTTAAAAGTCATTTACGTGCTTCAGAATGTTATTTCTAAAAATTAAATAGTTCTATCTTTTTAAAAAGGGGGGAATATTAAATTGTAGGGCTGTAAAAAGGAAATTGTTATTTTTAAAAACAATCTGTGTCGAAGAAATAACACATTACACCAAATGCTTTGCATTCTTAAATGGACTTGCTAAAAAGGAAATTTTAAAGTGTCAAAAGTGTTGTGCTTTTAAAAATAAATATAGAAGATGTATTTTTTTAATGTTTCAGTAAAATATGCATTATTAATTTATGTTCTTATCCTATTGTTTGACAACGGTGGATAGTATTTTTAAAACAGCTTGAAGGATTAAAACTACTGTATTATAGAAAAAATGTAGTCAAAATTTCGTAACATTTATAAATAAAATACTTATAAGATCTAATAAATAAAATTAATTTAAGTTAATAGCTAACCCATAGTGTTGGAAGAATGACAAACATGAACGCAATTATTTGTACAGCAATTAAACTACAAAGCGTACTCAGTAATAGCGTTAACATATAAATAATAATAAAAGGAACGGGCTTTTCAACTTTTCAAAACAACATAAATGAGCTTAAATAAGGGCATCACTGGCAGTAATATCTGGATACTTTTAAAAAATATATCTCATCTTTAATGGAATAAATTTCTCAATCATTTAAAGTCCTTATCACGTGAGTTCAGCACAAGAAAATCAACAAAAAATGCAAGCATAACTTTAGCATTTAAAAGCAGCAAACATAAAACATGCAATAGAGTTAAAGAAAACTGTGATTTTATCAAGCAAGTACATTTAGTAGAAAGTTACCGCCCCTAAGACATTTCATAAAGCAAGTATATGTTAATTATAGAAAAAAAGGGTGTCTTAAAATATGGTCATAATGAGATTATCATAACAGTAAGTTTTTAAGTGATTGACAAGAATTTATATAAATGCAAAAAAAAGAAAAGAAAAAAAGAGAAAACAAGAAATTCCGTGTAATCTTTGCTGATGTTATTATCATTTCTTGCAGCAAGAGTAAAAAATCAGTAATAGTGTTGTTGTATGTACGTAAAAAGTGATCTCTGAATAAATAAAGTTATTACATAAACATGAGCTGTCGCCAATTGCTACTTGTCGGCGTAATAAAAAATTAAACACTGAAAATATTTCTATAATTCTCCTAACCGGCAACTACTCTTCTTACTAACTCTGTTATCACCACGGTCCAATTTAGATGCCAGGAGCAATAGAGCAAGTTATTTTTACTTCCCTCCCCTCGTAGTCAAGCCTGGCAATATCGGTTATTGTCTAAAACAATTACAGTCATTTGGATGACCCCTAAAAAGGTTCGACCCTAGACAACGGCCTAGTTATCCTATTAAGTAATCATGCCTTAGTCGTTATTATCGTCTATATCCACTAGTCTTGCACCCACAAAAAATATATGTTTACCACGCCTAATTTAAAAAGTTTATTGATATATTCGTTCTTAGTCAATGAGCTATGGATGAACTAAGTTGTAAATGAAAGAGTGAAAAACAATATTAAGTCGTCACAAAACATTCCTCTTGGAAAAGAAATACTTTCATATTCTCATAGTTGCATCTTTATTATACAATTCATGTTGATGTTATTAATTGGCTATATTAACATTTATAAAAGCTCATTCATTATAGCTTAAAAGTTCAGAAATTTAAACTTGTTTCGTTTAGCTTTTTTATGAGGGGGGGGGGAGGGGAGTTCAAAAAATAACCACCAAACAACCATGGTCGCTATTAATTTTGTTACTACCGTTAAACATGTGTAGGTTGACCCCCTATGGTACAGAAATTTAGTGGTGAACTTAGAAAAGTGATCAATCCAAGTAAGTTGATATATCGCACACCAAATACAACCCCGCAACAAGTCAAAAGTTGTCGATTTTGAGTTTTATACATGTCCTGGTGCATTTTTATTAGTTCTATTATAATGCAAGACAGCCACAAACGAAAAAAAAACCCTTATTTTTACGATGTGCTATATTGTTACTATATAAGAATTTAAGTGAAGGCGCATTAATTTAAATTGATTTTTCTCGAACAGTAGTTTTTGCAGATGTGGCAGTTTCGTACTAAGTGTACGATACATGAACCAGGAAAAATTCTGTACCTCACAACAGCGGTCAACTCAGATAGGTGGACAACTTAACACGTTTTACTGTACTGACTACTGGCCACCAAATATCGGTCTCCATTTCTATAGCGACTTTAAAAGAAAAAAAAAACAAATAAAGAATCAGTTTGCATCACAAAAACGAGTCCTATCGGTATTCAGAAAAGCTACCAAGAAAAACTACGACGTTTTTTCCTTAAAATGATCAATACATTTCATATAAACTGGATTTGACTTCAACTCCAAAAGGCATTTCAAGACTTTGCCAGTTCAAAAGGATTCAAAGAACGAGATTTTTCTTCCAACGCAATTTTGAACAAAAAGGAGGTTTTTATACTTTTGCTGAAAAAAAGTCGCTACTTTGGTGGTGAAAAGTCAACGCAATAAATTATGACGACGAAAAAATTTCCCCCATCGATCATCCAGACACGTATACACGGAGGAGGAAATACGAAAAAAAGAAGCGACTCTACAGACCACCAAGGGAATTATTCGCCATTTACAAACCAGAATTTACTGCTAAGACTATTCTGCCATTTTATCAGAATCGTTACAACACCTAAACACTCAGCATTCTTGATCGTTTTATTTCCACAATAGGTTTTCTCAGGAGTTCTCAAAAAATTCATTTCATTTCATTTTTTTTAAATGTCATTTAAATCTAAAAACCGTTTTCCCTCTAAATATTGTTACGAATAAACTGTTCTAAAGAAACAGGTTTTCCCGCAAACATGTAACTTCCTTGGACCTTGCTATTGTTCGCTGTTGTTCAAAAAAGAGATGGACGCTCTGTTTATTTCATCTTCGTCAAAAATGTTGCTTTAGAGGTAAATCATTTCTGACGCACTTTTTATAAGTATGCGAAAATGATTTAGCATTGTGTATTGTGTTCGAGGTCAATGACATCATGCTTGAACTTGTATTTTCTAAAGAAAATGCATTTTTATGCTACAAATGTTATATTTTTCGTTTTCTTTTTTTTCCAAATGTTGCTTCCTTGTGCTCGTTTGCACATATTTTTCCCCAAACACCTTGTAAAACATACCTGCCCGACCTACGTCTTTTGGGCTATGTGCCGCCCTCAAAGCTTAGGTGACCTGTTTTCATGCTTGATGTTAAAGTCGAAAAATATATTCTGAAACCAAACTAAACAATCGGTTATCTAATTCGGTTCATCGCTGTAAATTTCAAGTCAATTAATCAGAAATCAACGCAGTCTGAAACACATATGAAAACTTCGTATTAATAAAGTAAGCGTTTTGTAATAATAACTATTCTTATTTCGTAATTTTTTCGCTTTCTGCGTTTTCGCATGTTATATAAAAATGTATAAACATATTTTAATTCATTATTTGTTCTTGTCCAAGAGACATCATCCAATAAGTCATTTTGTCTTGATACGAAAAGATAAGGACCCTAAAAGGAAAGTTTTTAGAATGTAGAAAGAACGAATTTTTTATCCATCAAAAAAGGAAAAATGCAACATTTCGAAAAAGCTAAAATTTGATAAATATAAAATGGTAACGATTAATAACTTCCTTATGTATAAAATAAATGAACAAACAAAAAAGAAATCCTTGCATTACTTAAGCATTCCAAGGTAACCATGGGATCTTTTCAAAATAAAAAGAAATTAGCTAATTGTTAAGGTGTAACACATTCAAAGTGTGTTATGAATAATTTCTCTAAGGAAGAAATAATATTTCGCTTTTATGCATTGAAATCTTCCGACTGAGATTTAACCTTTAAAATTCCATATATTTTTTCTCTGGTTTTTCATAATATTTGCACATTAATACTTGGTACATCCTTTGAAGTTGGAAAATCTATACAAAGTGGAATACTTGCATCTGAATAAAACGAAAGTTTAATTTTAAAGGGCGTTTTCAAGAACTCTTATTATGGTTCATTTCAGACTTTTTCCATTAATAGCAGTGCTGTAGTTGGGGGGGGGGAGACAGAGCGCACAACCGCCCCGAAATATTTGCTTATTATTTTAAGAATAATGTGCATTTAATGTGCTTTGGCATCAAACCACCTATTTTTTGAGGAAAAAGTCTGCTTTTTGAGCTAAACGTGGAATAAGTAGTCTTAACTAAGCTTCTTTGATCATACAAAATTTCGTTAACCATGTAATCTACCCAATAAAAGGTGCATCCCCCCCTCCCTCATAGTTTTCTATTTACATAACTGATGTTGAATATTACTAACTTTTTTAGCGTCATCAAATTACAAACTTATGTCAGAAATAAAATAAAATGCTTGAAAAAATTACATAAATTTTTTGAATGCGACGTTATTGGAAATTTTCTGACGTCTCTAAAGGCGTATTTTACTCGTCAAAAATAAAAAATACGTCTCAAAAATTTATATAAGCATATTTTCACGCTATTTTTTTAAATACAAATTGCATCATAAAAGAAGGGCAGGGTGGAGCAATTGTAAATTTACAAGACACTTGACTGGTTTCCAAATTATTTTAATTCAAATTTTCAAATATGCTAAAAATTTTAAAAAATCTAAACAGAATTAGTGCATTCTTTAAGTGCTACGATTTTTTCACTTTCAGAAAAGTAGTTTTTTTTTAATTTATTTATTTTCTGTAGAATTGATCATCATTAGGATCTTCACTATTCTCGTATCGTCACTCTTCCAAAATAAATTTCCATCCTCCTAAAAATGCCAAGGAGTAGTTTTATGCCTTAAAAAAAAAACTAGCATTTTTTCTGAACATGATCCAATTGCAACGTATAGCAAAACCTCATTATAAATATCTGCTGAATGCAGTCAACGATCATATTTATTAAGCTTTTTAAATCTACAATCCGCTATTCATAACAGACATAATGGATTATTACTTTGTAAATGATCATGTATGCAATATAAATGACATGAATGCCTAACTTAAGCTCACCATTTACTCTCACATACAAAAGATCACAGAATGAATACGAAAAGATTCCGGGCAGCAGAAACCTGCCTCTTCTTTTGTAGGAGTCCGAACAAATTACAAGGCAAAGAACAGAAAAGAAAAAATACGAAAAAAATCGGTTCCGTCAACATCAAGTCAGCCAGCTGCAATAAAGATATCTTAACCCAACAGCAAAAACAAGGTCCAGACAGACAGAAGTGATATTAAATACAAAATTAATGAATCTCATGAAGTGCTGGCCATAAAAATCAAACATATAATAACTATCGCGGCAGCTAGAAAAAAAATGAAATGCACGAAGGAAGATGGCAATCATTTGCAATCAATGTCAATCAATCGAAAAGTAATCAATGGAAAACAAGTAAAAGAAGAAAAGCAGGTGAAGAGTAAATTTCTAAGGAGGAGCTAGACGTTCTTGGCGTAAAAACTCAAACTGTAACATTTAAAAAAAAAGATGGTTTGAAAAAACATAATTGATATTCTCCGTCATCCATCGTCCACAATTTGCTCGCTCCAGCACTCTTAAAGACAGTCACGGTGGCGTTTAAACTGAACTAAAAATTTATTGAAATATGACAAGATAAACGTTATATTGAGTTATACAATTTCAGTATTTTGACGTTCAGAGGAAGGTTTAGGAGCAGCGAAAATTTTGATATAGCATAAAAAATTATTTTTATATCTGACATTTACAAAAAAAAATCGCATTTTATCTGGGAAATTTGGTTTAATTCGGTATTATCAACAAATAATAAAAAGGATAAAAAAATACATAAACAAATGAAAAATAACAAAAGTTTCGAAATTATGTACTAGTCTTCTTTTATGGAAATTTTTTGACAATCTTTCCACACTAGCATCTGTAGATTAAGCACTTTTAATTTTATTTCTGTGTCAACTTATTTTTTATTTTATTTTTTTGAATTATACCGTAAAAATTAATTATTGGAAATCGATAACATCAATCAAATACCCAATTGAAAACGGTGTTAAAACGTAAACAATAACAAACTAATCAAAGTTTTTTTATCAGTCTAAACAAATTTCAAGGAAATAAATAAGACATTTTGCTGTGTTTAACGAATTTTAATTTAAAATTCAAAAGCTCTAGTCGGGGAATATATACATGTAGGGGAGAGTATTGTACCTTAGAACACTGCTAATTTTTAAGCATTTATTTTTAGCAGTCATGTTTTTGTAATCTCTAATAGTAATCTTGACTACTAAATGGTTCCATAGTAAAAATCAGTATCAAATGAGTAAAATTGACGATTTTGCGAGAGAAAGAAAAAGTCATGATTGTAAAGTAAATATTTTCTTCATTTTTATTTATTTTGTGTCTTTGTATTTGTAAATTTTATCAACTGAATTTTATTTTGCTATAAAAGAGAATAACTTCAAATAATTTGCTTATGAGAAAATAATGATAGTGCATCTAGATTGGCCATTATTTTGGTTTTTCTTAAACCGCGTGGTGAATGTACCTAGGGATAGCCAAACATTTTGTACCTTAGGACACGTTCCGAGGCACAACATATGCACATATGCATGATTCTTGATAACTAAAATATGTTTTAAAACATGGAACTATTTCTAATCTAATGTAGTCTTTTAGACACATTTGTTAGATAATAATTCAGTAATACATTATTCATAGTTCATAATTCATTATTCATGATTTAATTAATTAGGATTAAGTGAGGTGAAATGGGTATAAAAACAAGTGTCTTTGAAATGATTATCAAACTATTCAAATTTTATATCCAACAATTAAGAAACCTTAACTGAGTTTTTACATTTCAACTATAAACTTTACATATCAATGGTTATTATTACTGAAATTATTTTATTATTTAGTAAAAAAGTTATAATTTCTAAGTCTGTTTTTATACCCATTCCACCCCATGAGGTGGAGTGAAATGGGTAGTATTGTTTTAAATTACATTTCAGAGTGAAAACATGAATTTATTTGTTATTTTGTGCAAAAATATACTAGTATAAGAGTAAAAATCTATTGAATAATGTAGACTATAATTTCACTGCAATTAAAGGTATAGTGTCCACGATTATTGAGGATTGGCTGACTTAGGTTTTGATGATCTGTTCTTCTTCAATCTTCATTTTCGTATTATTGGGGAGGGTGAAAAAAAGAATTTTTGCAACATACGCACAAGTAGGTACATAAAGATTGTAGAACTTGAGCAATAAAATATTTTTTTTTTAATTTCTTAACTCTGGATTCAACGAGGACTCAATCTCTTGTAGATATTGTACTTGAACATAAGCTTAGTGGAATGGGAGTTTGATCAGACTGGTCTTCCATTCATTTAGTCAGCTCTGGCATTGTCTAGTGTTTGCATGGTATGACTCGCATTAAGCAGTAGGCAAATGATAATTTGATTATCAATAGCATGCTTTAGTTTCATAGAACAGCTGGCGTGCATGAGATGCCTTACGAAAAACTTAAACCATTCTTTAAAGATTGTGTCTTTCATCCAAACAGATTTAGTGCATCCATAAGCAACTCCATAACATAAGGATTCCAGAATGTAAAATTTTTGATAAAACTAACAACTTACTTCAGAGAATAGGTAATAATGAGAAAAAATGTTAATTCCAATCTATGTCATTAAGCCTAATATTATACCCATTCCACCCCACTTAAAAAAATTAACATATTTCTTAAAATATATCGAATTTTTCTTTTCTGATTTTTTTTTAGTTGACAAAGGAGACTTCCTTTATTGAAAATAGCAGCAATAGAATGCTATCTAAATTCAAACAAAATCCAGAAAACAAAGTTTCAACGATATTGGTTAATATGATTTTTACAATATTACTTACAAGAAGGCAGCCACTAAACTTACTGTTTCATTCAGTTTTTTCTTGCACCAAAATAAAGTAAAACTATTGTAAATAACATGAGTTTTTTTTTCTATTTTTAAATATTTTTCTTTTCTGTAACCCAAAAGATTAATAGACTACCCATTCCAACCCATCTGACTCTACCGTGGATTTTTTTTTTTTTTTTTGGTTCAAAAATATGGCTGTTTCCGGCACCATGAAGACTTTCCCATAGGACAACAGGAACTTTCCTAAGGTACATTAGGATGTTGTACTTTGGGGCAGCTTGGAACTCTTGCTTAAAATGGCTGGCAATATTTTATTTCCAAACTGTCTGAATTTTAAAAAATATATTACATAGAAATATGTAAGGGTATTTTAATTTGACTTTTAGATTTTAAATTTGATTCAAATAATGGATGTTAAAAATTGAAACATGAAAAGTGGTCCAAGGTACAACACCCTCCTCTACACCAAATAAGAAAATAAATATCATGCATAAGCCACTTAGGAAAATTTCTTACATTTTAAACAGTTTAACTTAATAAATAGAAATTTGCAATGCTCTCTCATTAATTCGGAACAAATAAACATTGAGTAAATCAATTTAAAGGACTCAAAAATAAAATTTTATATATTTTATGGTTTTTTTAACTTTATTATTTTTTTTATGGTTTTAAATTTATTGTTGAAAGTCACACTAAAACAAAATATTTTAGAAAAAACTTCGTTTTTTTCATGTTACGTTAAAGCATTATTCTTTTTAACGAACGAACTGCAATTTAAAATATTTTTACAAATAGTCAAAAATAATTAACAGACAAAAACTTATTTAAACTTTTATTAAATGTGAATTTTCAGCTAAAATCGATGTATTAAAACTTAATGTCACTGAACTTGGAGTACTTCATATGGTGTATAATACGATGTCTTAAAAAAGGGAAACACAAATGATAGATCATATAGGAAGTACACAATCCGTCTAACTTAATAACCAAATTCCATAACAATAATATTGAAATTTCGTTTTTATTATTTTCTTTTTGATTCATTGAAGTATCGGTATGAAAAAAAAATCCAACCACGACCTCAAAGGTTTTTGAACTTTGTAACAACATCCAAAAATCACTTCACAAGATAAAGTCAAAACACAATTCTTTCGCATTGGACCACAACGGACTGCTATTGTATGCAACTTGATGACTTCCTTCAAGAAAGATTCTCTTTATTTTTCCCGTTGTATGTGAAGTGTAAGTGATCTCCGTTTTTTTCTCCTTCATTCTTTTTTCCACGCTTTCAAGTTTGGGTGAAATTTTACCCAAATTACATGCTCGAAAGAGTTTGGCCTCGTGAACATCGTAACTCAAACCGGACACGAGGCTTAGTTTACTGGACATGGAGATCCTCTTCCGGATATCGATTTTTAGCTCAAGACGAAGTTTGACGCGAGATGTAAGTTTTGAAGCGATGCTTTCAAGGCATTCTTTGTGAAAAAAAAATGCTCTAAAAATAGAGTGTTATTTTTTTATAAGCTACGATTGCGTCTCAAAATATTCAATAAAACTCTTAATGAGGCATACATACACCTTATTTGTAATTGAACTGTAATAATGAATACCATAGTAAAAAAGTTTCTTAAAATAAATGTTAATGAATGGTTAAACAAAAATAATAAAGTACGTAACTACATAAATACAAAAAAATAAATAATATCAACTGTAATCAGTAAAATTTGTTTAGCCGGAACCAAACTATAAAAAAAAGAGACAATTAAACAAAAAAAAGACTAAAAACTGTTAGGTTCTTATTTCTTATTATTAACTCTTAAAAATTAGAGTCATTTTGCATTTCTTTTAAATATTTATTCACACTTTATAGTGCAAAATTGTACGATTGAAAGTAAACATGTGTACTACGTACCACGTGTACCAATCAAACCGGACACTAGCTTCGTTTACTGGACATGAGGAACCTCTACCGAAAATCGGTTTTTAGCTAAAGACGAAAATCGACATGAAATGTAAGTTTTAAATTAATGCTTTCACGGTATTTTTTGAAAAAGGTCCAAATCTAGAACTACATTTCATTTAACTACTACGGCTTGCATTGCGGAAAAAGTTTCGTGAAAAAAAGTCATCAACTATGAATAAACGAAAAACTTAAATGAATGAATGTGTAAAAAGGTAAATACAAATTTAATTAAGAATTGAGTGAAAGTTATACACTCGATTCAGGACAAACAATTTAAAACAATTGAACAATCAAAAAAGGTGCAAATTGATAAGCTCCTGTAAAAAAAAAAAAAAAAAAAAAAAAAAAAAAAAGTTTCTAAAAGTAGCGTTATTTTACATTTTTCGACAATATTCGTGCATAATTTTTGGTGTAAAATTGCGCGGTTGAAAGTAAATATACCATGAAAAACTACCATGTAGAACGTGTACCATCAAACCAAGCACGAAGTTTAGTTTACTCTTCCGGATATCGATTTTCAGTTCAAGACGAAATTCGATGTGAGATGTAAGTTTTGAATTTATGCTTTCATGCCATTCTTTAAAAAAATATGCTCTAAATATAGAGCGCAATTTTCATTAGTTACAGTTTCGTTGAAAATTATTCGGAAAATTTCTAAGTGACGTATGCGAACTGATTGTAACGTATTTGTTACAGTTTAGTAGTAACGAATGATTTCATAGAAAAGGGAAACGCCTCTTGAAAATAAAGATTTATTAGCAAAACATTTAATTAAATAAAAATGAAAATTGGAAAAATAAGTAAAAAGAAGTTCATCTATATTGGTATAAATTTAGAAAAAAAATATAGATCAACATACAAACATTTTAATTTTTTTTAAAAAAAGGTAAGAATTGGAAGCATTGTCTTTTTGAAAAATTGGCTAAAAAGTCGCAACCCATGTAACATCCTTCATGGGTGACTTCTTTAACATTCCCGTAAGCTTTTATCATGTAAAATTGTACTATAGAACATGAATTTATGTACCATGTAGTGCATGTACCTCTCAAACTGGATGTTAGACTTAATTTGCTGGACTTTGAGTTCTTCTTCTGGATACATTTAACTCGAGGCGAAGTGTGACGTGAGATTTAAGGTAACATAAAATTACGCGTTTATGATATTCTTTAATTAAAAGGACTAGAAATAGACTTTTATCAACTGTTTTACTGCACTTTGAATCTACAACGGCTTCAGTTGCAAATGAAAACTCTAAATAAGGCACGCATGTAATTTCTTTATGAAAGCGAATGTCATAGTCTAAAGGGAAAGAAAGATGTTACAATAAAGGTTTATCGGTGGAAAAATAAAGTACAAACAAAACTATGATTAATTAATAAACTAATAACAAAAAAAATAATAAAAATATATTAATAACTAAAATAAGTTATTAGATCGAGAGTCATCAAAATCGTTTCACAAAAAAAAAAAAAAAAATTACAGGCAAACGAATAAACAGACAAACAAACAGTAAAAGGAGAACAGATTGATAGAATACTCTATTTTTTTAATTGTTTTAAAACTAGCGTCATTTGCTAATTATTTTTCTAGTTTTTTAAAAGCTTTTTGGAGTAAAATTATATGTTTGAAAATAGTTTTTAAGTACCACATAGCACGTGTACCACAGTTTGAGAACTTCTTATTTTAATATAGGCCCCACACATATTGAAAAAAGCTTGAGGTTTCCTTCCCTAATGGCATGATACTGCGTTTCTGCATCAATAATATAGTTTGCTTCAGTGGTCAGTATATAGCAACTTGCGCCACCCATAAGTAATGTTTTTACTCTCGTCTATTGCTTTCATCTATATAAAGGTGTCCCTCGTATAACACGGTTAATTCGTTCCTTGTAGTATCCGAACCGCGTTTTACGAGACTTTTTTTAAAAAAAAACCTTTTTTATTTATTTTTATTACTAATTATGCATGTCCATGAGAAAAATCAGATTAATATGTATCGTGTTATATCGAAACCATGTTCCGTGTTATATCCAAACCGTGCTATACGAGACTTAGAAACAATGTAAATCAATGGATGTGTACCTTGTTATATAGAAACCAAGTTTCGTAGCAACAAAGCAAAAACTTATTACAGTTATCAACCATTAACAGAATGTAGTAAACAAAAATGAAATTCCATCTTTTTTAAATATAACATTCGAGTTATATCAAAACCACGAAGAATTAAACTGAAGTTTCGTACCGTGTAATATCGAAACCGTGTTATAATAATCGCAAATTTGGTACCGTGTGTTGAGGAAGTACCGTATTCAACGAAGTACGCCTGTAAATGAAATTTGTTGCAGTTTGAAAGTGCATATTTGCAAACTTTTCAAATATTTCAATACCATGTTCAATATCCTTAGACTTTTTTAATAAGTTATTTTCAACACAAACAATCAAGATTATAGCTGACACGTTAGGAACAATTTGCACGTTTTTTTAGTATCTGAAAAGATAAAAATTTCCTTCTGCAACGTTAAAATGACGTTCTCCGAAATACGTGATTTTACTATAGCCATTAATTCAAGCTATCAATATAATCTGAAAAATTCGAAAGAAACCAGCCGCGACATTTCCATTCCATTACCTTGGAATGTATCAGTAGAAAACACAAAACCTTTCAGCTAATCTTTGAAATCGTTAAGTAAATAAACTTCTAAAAAAAACATTTTGAAAATGGTGAATAGAAAAAGATCAATGAAAAACCTGTCTTAACGGATGCGATAAGAAAAGACTAATTAACCATCAAAGAATGGCTTGAAAAAACTGAAATTTTAAAAAAAAGTTGAAATGAAATTTTATCTTGTTCGCTTTTTCATTGCTTTTATTTTAGTTTTCTTTCCTTAGCTAATGATGCAATGAAACTTTTTAATGTCACGAGGTGTCGCCTGCTTTGAATTAGAAGATAAATAAATGGATGGTAATCCAAGAAATTGAATTACCATGTTTCGTCTATTCCCCTTTTTATTTATATCAGCCATAAAAATACTTTAGATATAAAAGTTTTAATGGAGCACTTAATTAACATATATTGCCATTGGCGAAATTAATCGAACATTCTCTCCATGTTGAGTGAGACAAATGTGAGCTTCGCACTTTCTGATAGCAGAGTTACGAAAATACATTTAGCTGTGTATATTTATTTAAAAATATAATGGAAACTTGAGACACATGAAGAGCAGTCACTGCTCTAACTGCTGAAGTACTAAAAGTCTTGAAGTCTAAAAAAGAAATCCCTATTTTATATTTTAATGTATGATTTATAAAATAACAAAAATAAAAATTAAATAAATGCATTGGGAAAATGTCATCATTTTTAAACGTGTATTCAAAAAGGTTTTATTTTCTAGAAACAGAAGTAACTATTGTTGATGGGAAAATCATGTAAAAGCCCTCCTAACGGACACCCCTCAACTGCGGACGACCCTCTTATGCGAACAATTTTTAATTTACCGATTCCTGGACAAATAACAGTATTAAACACCTGTCCTGCGGACACCCCTCTATTAAGGACAAAGAAATTGTCCCGCGAGTGTCCGCATTAGAGGAGTTTTACTGTATATATGATGAGCGTAATAGGGGGGAGGGTATCTATCCTAACCTGTGGAACCTTTTTTCTACATCTGGTCTACCACAACGCAAAAAAACTAAACAACTATTGATATTTGCTCGCCTTTCAGCACTGTTAGACAAATGCCATATTTGGGATAAAGGTGCTGTTCATTTATTAACAGCCTGTGTAGATTTAAATCCAGATGATTTTGTGATAAACCACACATCCCTTAAGAGAGCAAGAGAAAATCTTCTAGAAGTAAAATGAAATTTCATGAATTTAAATTTAGATTTTTTAGTTAATCACTGGGATACAAAGCTACATCCAGATGTAACTGGAAAAAGAATGCCGATAGGCTTACCGTGATAGCTTCAGGTCCCAATGTTGAACAGCTACTTGGAATTCCTGAGATACCTTCAGGTACTGGACTTGACATTTCTTTAGTTGTATATGACATAATAGATGATTGCTCATTATTGCTAACTATTCAAAATGTAGTGTTTGATAGATCGGCTTGCAATACCAACCGTATAATTTGTGCATGCAGTCTTTTAGTGCAAAAACTTAACGGTGTTTGTATTACTTTTGGATTGCCATCATCATGCTCTTGAAATCTTACTGCAGAGTGTTTTTAAAGATGTTCTTGCCTCTCATAGTTCTAGACCCAATATTCCATTATTTAATCACTTCAAAAATATATGGAAAGATCTCTCTCATTCAGAACTTATAACTTTTCAATCAAATACACATACCACTTAAATTCTAAAAGACGAAGTTGATGACATATTATTTTTCATACAAAGCGGAATTGGGAAAGATCTCTTCCTTTAAGATTACAGAGAATTCTCATAACTTGTAATAATAATACTTCCTGGTGAAGTACCTCCTAGAGGGATGTTTTCGGCAATCTGGAGCTTATCCACGAGCCAGGTGGGTGGCAAAAGGAATTTATTGTTTGAAAATTTATATATTTAGGAAACAATTTAAATTTACCTTCCATGAACAGAAAGCCCTTAAATGATGTTTTACCGTTAATTTCTGTATGAAGATATCATTTTTCACAGCAACCCAATCGAGGCTCCTTTAAATAATGTAATGTATCTAAAAAAAAAAAAAAAACTAGCAGCGTTCAAAAACGATGACAAACATGCAGCAGAAAGAAACAGCATTGGAAAATTCATAAAATACCTTTGATATTGAGGGGATAAACTATTAGTTTTGTCCGTATTGGATAAAGGAATTAACTTTTAAGATAGGAAAAGACTACTCCAAAAATGCATGCTGATAAGGGAGACGTGTCCGATGACCGTATAAAAAAATCAGATAACAGTAGATGATTTGGAATATTTTCTTAGTAAAGATATTCCTCTTTATAGAATCAGTTACAAGTTAATTAAATTGTTTGATGGATTATAAATACCAAAATATTTTCCTACTTGATCTTGATTCACAGCAAAATGAAAAAAGCTATTTAAAAGGAAGAGACATTGCTAAACTGCTGAAATTTGTGAATGATACACCGAAAAAAGAGCCCAGTTAATGGACGAATTTCACAAACAATTAACAAACTATGAGTCACAAAACAAATTATTTTACAGACAGTTCAAAGCTATCGGGGGGAAAAAATACCCACGATCGAGATACATTGAGAAACGCGTACGATTAAGGTAAAGTTTTTAAAGCATTACTTCATTCAATGTAAAATCTTTAGATGATAAAAAGTAATTAAAAAGATTAATTTTAGTGCTACCTCACTGTAAAAAAAATTGCAAATCTAGCAGAAACGATGCATTGGGTAAAAAAAGGGCGTATAAACTTGAAGATTTGTGAGAAAATTTTCAAAAGTAAAAAATTTCAACGTGCTAGGAACACGTGTTATAACTGACTGATCGAGTTCAAATTATCGAGTTACGTTTTACCATAGTGTCACAAAACTAGTGTTAAGAAACATAAATGATTGAATAAATTTGGTAAAAACAATTTACTGACTGAATTTCATATATACAAATGAAAAATGAAAAAGTAGGAACTTTTTATAATTTCATTTTACGTACTTAATCATTATGTCTAAAATCTCAAAGGAACATTTTTAACTGTGAGAAAAATTAAAATGATCAACGACGACTAAGTGCATTTATAGGTTTTTAATGCATCTGCTAATTAAATTAAAATAGAAGCTTGGATTATAGTTTACCTTAGTGCGTAGTTTCCAACGATAACTATTAAATTCTTCGTGTTTTATTAAGCACTCTAACGGAAAATGCTTCGTTTATTTTGCGCACTAGAGATTTTGTGTGCATTTTGTCAACAAATTTTAAGCTCGGAAACATAACTCTCAAAAAAGTTTAAAACTCCATTCCCATTAGCTTACAACTTCAGTAACCCTTAAGCTGGCATGTACTTTTTTCAAGCACAAAAAGATAAAGAAAAAACATCTTCATAAAAAATCTGCAAATATAATTTAACTATAACTTTAATCAAATCTCCGAGGAGATCTTATCATCGAAATATACGGTTGTTTGCCTTTCCAAAACCATCTTAATTGTCTTTTTCCATAACATAATTAAGAACTTAAGAGCTTGTTCCAGCAGTTTTTATTTACTTTTATTTCCCTGAGCACTTTTTTGTTCGCCTGGGTTAAGTGGTATTGAATGGGGGCATTTTTTTGTCTTTAACTGGTGAAAGTATTTTTCAAGGGAATTAACACAGATGACCGTCAGGAACTTTCCCCTTTTCTTCTTACGGGAAGCAGTTCGAAAAAGCTTTTAAGGATTCCTTTTTTTTTTCTTTTTTCCCTTGACACTTTAAAAAAAAAGTGGAGTTGTTAAGCAGAAAATCTGTCTCATCTGATTTAAACTTAGTTCAGTAAAATACAGAATTTTCGTTTTTATAGATCCAGGGAAAATACGTTTTAAAGAGACATAAAAGGGGAGTGAGGAAAAAAATGTGACTGAACAAAAAAACTCAATTTTGAAATACTAAAATAAGTTTTTAAAGGTATTAAATTTCATTAGAGACCTGGAAAAAATTATCCAAGATATATTTATTTAGAGTTATTGCATACATCAGATAAATCAATTTACATTAAGTCTACAGTTTGAAAGAGAATATAAGTAAAAGTAGTATTAGAACAAATTAAGCTTTTAAAAAATTTAGGCAACCAAACTCCTGCAAGTTATGAAAAAAACAAATTTGCAACATAATTTATCTCACAAAGACATTTTTAAAACATCGGTTAAAATAGTTTTGAAATGCCTTATTTGACACAATAAGCTGGATACAAACGACTATTTCGTTGTAATCTAATTCAGTTAGAAAATATTCAAAACATGTTCACTATGGAAATTTTCAGGCTAAGAACTGTAGAAACTAAAATAATGTGTGAAGGAATATGTCAAAGAAACACAATCATTCGCTCTGTAATATATGTACAAGTGAATATTTATATATTTTTATTGCTGCTATTATATATATATATATATATATATATATATATATATATATATATATATATATATTACTTTTTATAATTACCGCCAGAATTCTAACTGTAAAGGATCCCATATACTACTAAAATATTCTAGGTATGAGTGCATAAAGTAAAGGTTGAAATATATAGAAAGTATTCAAAGAATTCTTATATAAATAAACATTAAACAAATAAACAGCTCAAGCTTTGAACTTATAAAAATAATGGTAAATGTCTTACGTAGAAAGTATAATGCAAACTAAAATTTAATGTTGTTGTTGCTGTCATCGTGTGCCAGCTAGGCGATGTTGGTCGCGCTGCTTTCCTTTTCCAACTGTACCGTAATTTGGTGTGAAGTTCAATTTCTACAGTACACACATGCCATAAGGACCCGTTTATAGGGCAAACAACCATTTACAGCACAACAACACGTTCACACAATGGAAGGACATGGACAGGAGAGGGAAAGCACGTCCATGCCCGAGCGGGGATTCGATCCCGGACGTACCTGTCGCAGTTAGACTTTTCTGACCACTAGACAAGGCAGGCGGCTTTAAAATATAATTACGAATATTTAAAGTAAGAGCGTTGGACGCGGAAATGACACATGACGTTATTTATCCAATGTGCGAACAAAATCAATTCAAAAACATTTCTTAAGGTTTTTCACGGAAACTGTCTGCAATGCTAAACTAGGAATTATGTAAAGTAAAAAAGAAAAAAATGCAATATAAAATTACCAAAAATTTCAAAAAGAAAAAAGATAAAAGAGCTTTTCAAAGAAATCTTTTGAAAAATTCTCAAACAACAAGTGTGTAATCAGTTCTAAATTTAAAAAGGAAAAAAATCTAAAAATGTTTTTCAAAGGATTATTTACCATCGAAGGATTATTTGCCACCACCTACGTTGTTTTTCTCCTCGTAATCCTTAGTATGTGTATATACTTTTTATATCTTACTTATGGATACATACACTTGCGCATCGTTAGTGTATTGCGTAATACTTTCTTCAAAAGCAGTTTTAATGAACAATTTTCTTCTTAAATTATAAATTTTGGGCAAAAATTGTATGTAAAATAGTGTTCTTTTATTTTTTCAAATACCTAACATTTACTACAAATAAAATTCCCGTTGTTTTTTTCCTCACAACAAAAGTAGCTTTTTTCTTTCTACCTCTTTTTTTCTAGTCCCTTTTGTTTCTAATACATCTCCTTTTACATGTAATAATTAAATTAGACACAGCACAAACATACTTTTGTTTGTAGCCAATATAAGATTAAGCCATTAACACTAGGTTTAATGCAACAGATAATAAGTAGTATATAATTCCATAGATAGAAGTGACGTTTCATTGACTACCAATCCGAAAAATTTGCAATTGTGAAAATGTATGCATCACCCATTCATTTATTTCAGAAACTTTAAGAGCATTCCACCGAGTTGAATAATCTATTCTAAAGTCTTGGAAATGTACAAAATGATCGCTTCCCCCAAAACGCATCATCATCCGATGTTTCCCTGTTTAGAATCACTTTTCTGTTATTAGTTTCGTGTTGAATCCCAGTTTCAATTACTTGATCCTAATCAGATATAATTCTAACAATATCGACACAAAATTTTATTGAGTAACAAAGAAAACTTTTTCGTAACTAATCAATACTTAATAGTCTGTGAAACATAGCTAGCATTTTTTTCATCACTACCAAGCCGATAAAATTCCAATAGTTAAAATGTATTCATCACCCATTCTTTTATTCCAGTAACTTCAAGAGAATTCTGCCGAGTTAAACAATCCATTATAAAGTCATGGAATTGTCTTGAATAATCTTTTCCCCAAAACGCTTTATGATCGGAGATTTCTCGGTTTAAAGCCACTTTTCTGTTTTTAATTTCCTGTTGAATTCCAATTTCATTTGCCAGGTGCTACTTAAATATAATCTTATTAATATCCAATAAAAAGTTTCATTGAGTTCTCGTGAAAAAGTTTCCATAACTAATAAATAGTTTATATTCTGATAAACAAAGCTAACATTTTTTTTATCAGTACCAAGCCGATAAAGTCGCAATTGTTAAAACGTACTCATTACCCATTCATTTATTCCCGAAACTTCAAGAGAATTCCACCGAGTTAAACAATCCATTATAAAGTCTTGGAACTGTCCTGAATGATCGTTTCCCCAAAACGCTTCATCATCGGAGATTTCCCGATTTAGAGCCACTTTTCTGTTATTAGTTTCGTGTTGAATCCCAATTTCAATCGCCTGGCGCTAATCAGATATAATTCCGCCAATATTTTATTGTCCTAATGCGACTGTTATTGGGGTTTCTTGTTAACTTTGAAGATGACTTACCGTTTTCCCCGCGAGGCGTTTTAATCACGCGAGTCTGCTGCAATAGATTTGCCAGTAATAAGTAGTGTGTAAGGAGTTATTTTCGTAGTTTATGAATCGCCTATCGTTCTAATAAGGACTAATCCTAGTAATCGACATTGTCCTGTGCCGTATTTTAGAAGCGCTATTTGCCGAGAAGCATGTACGTCATTACAATACCATTCTTTTCCCTCTTTGCTAATGAATTGTCCTTTATTTTTATAGATTTCGAAGAAATAGTTCAATATTAATCGCTACAAATACCTTCTTTGGTTTTGAAGAAGGAAGTTTAAAAGAAGAAAACTCTTTGACGGAAAAACTCATACTGCTTGTATTGCATATTTGAGGGACTTAAGCTCACAAATAGTTCCAATAACTAGGTTACTATGTAAGATATATTTTAGGAGATTAATATGTTATGTAGCTATTGTTTTTGAAAGATGAAGTGCGTTTTACTAGAAGCAGTATTGTATCCAGGTTTCTGATGAAGTGGATCTATAAATAATTTCTGAATGTTTTAAAAAATAGCGAATATCTTGGTCTCAACTATATTTACAAAACCATAAAAAGTCAAGTCTTTTATTAATTATGAAGATAATTTGAAATCTACTTTTGAAAGAAACCTTTGTAGAAAAGTAAAATAAGAAGCATTGAAAAAGGCTTTCCTTGTAACGCCGAAACACGTGCCTGCAGTTAACTGAAATTTGTGCTATTTGATGTTTTTATTTCGTAATTTACTTTTTATGCAGAAAGTAACTCAGTAAAAAGGTCCATCAAAGCATGTTTAAACAAAGCACATTAGTATTTTTCACTTTATTATTTTTTTTTCGTAACGTTATTTAGTTTTCCATTGGGAATTATTCAAAAAAAGAAGAAAAAAAATAGAGTAAAGAAAAATGAAAAACGCCTGTTGGGCTTCTACTTATTTATTAATGTTTTTATCATTATTATAATTTGCTTTGCGCTTTGCTTTGTATGAAATACTTTCTTAAGTTCTCAAAAAGTTTTTTATATTTCTCTAAGATCTTATTAAATATGATGTAATGTGTAAATTATTTATGTGTAACTCTTTACAAATCATAATGAAGAAAAACTTCTGGGAGAATTTACTGACGTATTATAAGTAACAAGATTATAAGCATACTAGCTAATGAGATACCTGTGTTAAATTCGAAGCTGCACTTATTTTAGAATTATTCAGCTGTTTAAAGAGAAAAAAATGTTGAAAACCAGAAGTATTCTAACATAAAAGTTAGGTTGGACTTTTGAATCATAAAATTAATTTCAAGACTTACTTGGAGGAGGAACTTTTTTTTTAATGACTTTGAGTTTTGCTTCTGCTTTTGGGCAAATATGTCGATCTCAACGTAATTAAAAGCAGAAAATTAAAAAATAGAAGATTTTTTGAGCATTTAAAATATTCATATTTTAGTATATACAGTTCTATGCGTGTATTTTATATTTTTTTCTAAAAGTCTTAGCATTAGTTAGACAATTGTGTACTGTATTTCACAATTATTTTTCAATCCATTTTGATAATATATATTAAAAGGTTTTTCAGTTATACAGATTCCTTGACTGTGTATGGTAGTTTTATTTATGCTGTTAATAAAGGGTCAGTTATAACAGAGATATATTCTAGGGCAAAATCGATCAAAATACATATTAATCTAGTTTAATGCCGGCAAGCACCAAGTAAGCATTTATCGTGCTTTCAGATACGACCTTTAACGGCTAGTAAACTATATGAAGCAATTTAGTTATTATATTTTCATCTAGTTTTAAGAAAATGGTAAACATTGTAATAAAGTAAAAATTAGCAAACTGATTATAGACACATGTTTCGATAGTTCGAGGTGCCTCTTTTTCAACGCAACGAACTGTGATTTTTTGGTTGAAAAATCATTGTGTGAAATAAGTTTGCTAATTCGTACTTAATTGCGTTGTTTACTTTTTTTGCTTTCCTGCACCGTATTTATTCATTTTTGTCTTACCGACTGTTAATTCACTGGTGGGTCTGCTCTACGTCCACTCTATATCACATCTTCAAAGCGTCATATCTGTGAATCTGACCATTTGTCAGTTTTCACTAAAAGTAATTTCCTGAGTCGTGATTTGGTCATTTGCATAAGGCTTAGTCAGAAGTAATCCTAATCTACTTGAAAACTCTGATGTTTCTTACATAATCGAATCTTCAAAGACGTTTTTATTAAAAGTAACCTTTTTTTCACATTCGTGGTCTTGGCGCGGCATCAACAATAAAGTTTTATTTCTAAATACAAGCAAAGAGGCAAATGCCTTTTTCCGGTTTGTTTGGGTATTATTTAAATACACAGCTGTGTAAAACCAGAATGGTAGACTAGCGTTGTGTCTTTTTTATCGCAATCAAAAGTAAAAAGACTAATGGATACTATTTGTCATAATTACCAGTCGGAAACAGAACAAAAAACGTCTCTACAAATGTTTACTTGAAAGACTTCATTGGAAGAAAAACAAACACTATAACGCAAAAGCGAAATTTGTTTTCAGTCTTCAAAGGTTTCTGAACTTCGCGACTGCTGCTCATGTGTCACCAATAAAAGCAATCTAAAAAAGCAGAAAGGCAAGAATGAAAGAGAAAGTTAAAAAAAACCTGAATACATTACCAAAAGACGCGCCATAACTCAGGCCAAGCGCCTACTCTCTTTCTCTCTACCTTGACACCCAAATCTGTTTTTGTTTGGTTGCTGCAGCGTTTTCTCATCTCAGTGAAGAAAGGGGCTCTAGTTCTGAAATTTTCTGAGACTGAGACTACGTGGGTGAAAAGCTAAGACAATAAATTTTATGGGTAATGTATTGCTTATCACGTGTGAAATTTTGAAGAGAGGGTTAAAAAGAAGGCAACTTTATTTTTACGAGGATCTTAAACCGTATTTTTCAAGCTAAAATGATTCAGTATTTTTAGCAGTAATACACGAACTAAGTTTCCATTGAAGAACGTGGGTCATTAAGTCTTGAAATCCGGGTTGTTTGATTTGTTTGCCTGGGTGGCATAATCTTCAATGATTACCATATGCTGAATTATTTATCAACCCATCAACCCGGGATGGAAAATATATTTGTTTCATCAAGAAAAAGTGCAATTTTATGGAACTTTGAAAAAGAGGATGGATTTGCATAGATTTTATTTGTGCATTTAAAGACTGATAAATGATAGAATGCCAACGCATCATTTATTTGCAAAAATAAATAAATAAAAAATAGCATAAAAAAGTATGTACTTGAAAGAATTTAAAAACTATTTTATAAAGAATTTGAGTAATTATTGCAACAATGTCTCCTGGACAGAGATTTTAAAATTTCCAGCTAGCAATTTCACCAAACAAGCATAACTTCGAATGTCTTTACAAATTATTCGCGAATTCTCATTTTCTTTTGGCTCCAAAATTACACTAATTGTGGGTTGTGATTATTAAAATGAAACAATTAAAAATCGGTTTTTTCCCATACAGCTTCGAGAAAACCCCAAACAAATTAAACTTTTTTCACGATTTTTGGAGAATTTGTAGGCTTTGAACTAACCATTTCTAAATCTTCGTTCAAACAAACATTTTAACAAAAGCGAAACATTCTGTTTTGCCAGATTTTTTGTTACCTAGTTATAGTATTCTGCATCTGAAATGACAACGCATAAATCATTTTGAAATAATTGTTTTAACTGATGAAAATAAGCATGCAAAATCATTTAAAAGCAAAGTCGCATGATAACTTTAAAAGTTACAATATTCGTCAACCTAAGCCATAATTTGTTTTGGACGGGCTTGAAGTTTAATGATGTAATCTTGTAAACTGTTTTGTATAAAAAAACCAAATCTAAGTGAAATGAAAAAATTGCAAGTCTTACGAAAAATCTCTCTCTCATCTTTAAACTTTCGTTTTATTTTATAACTGAGCATATGTTCAAGAAATTCCTCAATGCTACAAACCAAAATAAAACTGGTATTTATTATTTTGATTGCGTGCCATATAATTTTATAAAATAAAGCTCTTTATTAAGAAACCACGAAATTAATAACAGAATATCGTCTGAATAACTTTACTGATGCATCAAATTACCAACGTCAGGGCATGTTTCTATATCTATCTTACTTGATCAGTAGCTTATTATTTCAACCATCTTGTCAAAATCTAACCCACATTCGAGATTTCACACCAGTAACACATTTTGATCCAAATGTCAACGATGTTCCGTAACGAGCACCTACCCTCCAAACACGCGAAAATCATTTGAAACATTCCTTAGCTCCAGATAACACATTACTAATTAGAAGGTGTCAAGTGCTAATTAGCTTTTCAAAATGGCTCTCATTCGCATGGCTTTCTCTAGGCTAGCGCATATATTCAAGTCACGTGCGCGAACTCCTGATGATCCCATCATATGATGACTGGTTGCATATTGAGGATTAACACTTTTCACTCTTCTTGGACTCGTCCATGTAAATAAAAAAGTTTGATTTTAATGGAGTTCATTTTTTTTTTTTGGTTTAAAAGTTGAAACCATTCAAAATTAGGAGTTAAAAAAACGTTTTTTATTTTCTTCCCCAAAAATGTTATCATCTAAAAAGTAGATTCGTGCACCATTTCACCTGAAACGAAATGAAATGTGCAATTGCATTTTCAATAATGTTAAGAATGCTTGAAATTTAAAAACTATTTTTTCTTCACATGAATCTCAGATTTTGTGCAGTTTTATCTGCTATTGGCGGAAAAATTATCTTTTACATTTAAGTAATAGGCTCATAGACCAATAGTGCAACCATTTTTTTTTCATCGGGGAGGAAGAAGCGGCAGAGTTGGTTATACATAAAATAACAACATTGGCGATTGTTATGGGGGGGGGGGTATCATAAATTATTTTCCGTTCTCTCACCATCAAACAGAAACGTTTGAAATTTACTTTTTTCCAATTAAGTTTAGTAGTTATTTATTTTGGCAGTTTATTTGTGTGCTTCAATAAAAAAAAAAATTGATTTCATGTATCTTTCAACAAAAATTCGTTAAACGTTCAAGTTTTCCTTCACTACTGAGAAATGAAATGCTTTTTATAAGTTCAGCAGTTTTGCAAACTTGAGAACAAACAGCAGTTCTTTATGAATACAGTGAAACCTATGAAGTTGATCACAATTGTAAGTTGACTTGTTTTGTCAGGTACAAAAAGCTTTTTTTTCTTGTTTACCTCTTTAAGTTGACCACCTGCCTAAATTGACCACTAAAGAACTGATCGCAGTGGTAAACTTATACAGTTATCAGTGTAGCAGGTTTAAGAAATTACCGGTGTCAAACCAATAAAGTCATTTTTCTCAGGTGTAATTTTGATACTGAATCAATTTTGAAATACTCAAAGACTCTTAGGCATACGTTTTATGAAATGTGATACTCGTACACTTGAGATACAAAAGGTCTGAAAAATATTATTGTTATGAACGGTGATCGTAAATTGTTCAAAACGTAAATATTTGTATATAGGATGTTTTTTTTAAAAGTCAACATAGATTTAAAAATTGAGCAAGTCAAAAATTTATGTGAGGGATAAATACTCAAAAGTTATATGTAGTTCGCAAAAAACGTCCAATGAGCTTTTAAAAATTTAATCGATAATTAACCACATAATGTAGATAAGAATTAACAACTGCTAACTGACAAAACGCCAGAAAACTTTAACAAACTAGCGAAAAATTCAGTAGAAAAATTCCATCCCAACTTAAAGTGTACTTGACATGACCTCCGTAGTACTTTAACATTCTCACGCTGTGTGCCTCTGGGGCAGTTTCTTTGTCCGGAATATTGGCTTTTCGCTGCAAACTTCAAGAATGAAATGTTTGTCTTTCAAGTCTACTGAGCTCCTTTCTAGAAATCACACCGTTATTCCCGCCATTCTCCGCTTTTGCTGTCGGCTGTAAAAACGATCGAGGCCCTTTTTCCATGCTCCGGTGGTTCTTCAGAAAAATAACAAAAGTGTTCTAGTACTAGAGTAACCTGAAAGTAAAATCGGTGAATAATTTCTGATGTTGGGGCACAATGCTTTGCTTTGAAGACTATTATTACGTAAATGTTTAGTGTGTGTGAGTTCTTTTTAATTCGTAGAGACATTTTCTACAAGTTTTTCTCAAATGGGGTGATTTCCTTCAGTCAAAAGTACTACTTGTAGTCATTGAAATGGATAGAATAAGCAAGAAAAAAATAACATGGACACAGAAAATACTTTAATTTTCCCAACAGTTTTTTTTAATTAATTTTTTTAAATGTCCAATTTTTCCAACAAGGCGTGGTCTTTATGACGTCACAAATGATGCACTTTGCCGCATCTTTCTACTACGTTTCCACGTTATGATAATCAAGCAGCGAATTAAAATTGCGCTCTACGCTTGTTACCAACCATATCGTTGCCAATACACGTGAGTAAAGATGCGAATTAAATATTTTGGACCGTGAATAGCAACACTGAATGGCATTTCATCATTTGTGATATCATCGACAGAAGCGTTAAACGATGAAAAAACTCCAATTTAAGTATTTTTTTTAAATATTAAACTTAAAGAAATTATTTAAAAATTTATCAGATTCTATGTTTTTAAGCATGCTCTTTCCGAAATAAATACTTTTAAAACTTTGGAAACGATTCCATTCTATGAACACAGTATCATAAGCTTTAACTTAGAATCATAAGAGATACATTGTGCAAACTTTTCCAGGTTTAATGATTTCCAAGTTTTTTTTTTTTTTTTTTTTTTTTCTAGGTCCTGAGAAAAGACATATTTGAGTAAAAGAAAATAGAGTAAGGCATCGGTTGTACGTCTTTCAATGGGCTGACATAAAGCGACGCATAATCGAAACGTTTACAAATCACTTTGATTTTTAAGTGTTTAACCAACTCATTCAAGTTTTGAACAAATATAAAAATCAATAACTCAAGTTTTTAAGCAACTAATATAAATTAATCCGAGATAGTTTTATATTGAAAATAATAATCCGTCTTAAGTAAAAGTTTTATGTGAAATATATTATGCCTTTATTTACTACAGTGAAATACCATTAGAACAAACTTCAAACTCCTATAAAATTAAAATGAAAGAATGCTAAACTCACTCACAAATGTGTATTTGAAAATTGCAGTATAATTTATTTCTATTAACCTTATGACTTTTATTATTTAAGAAAGACCCATAAGCTGTAAATTCTGCATAGTATTTCTCTTCTGTCCAACAGTTAAAAGATATCTATTACACTTCTTCGTGAAATCAAAACGATTTTTCTTTCTTATAACTTGGTATATAAATATTATTGACTATGTAACTACGGTTGAAAGGGAAGGACTACAATCGAGATTAATGGAAACGCTAAAGCATTAAGTTTGATACTGGTACAAAATACAAAACACAATACCTAAATTCATCAGATAGTACACCAGTAAAATCCCTTTTAATATTTTATTAAGTAAGGCAAGAACGAAAAATATCTAAACAGTTTAAAATACATTTCCTTACATTTTGACATAACAATGTTTGAAAAAAATAAAAAAAACAATTAAAATGACGTTTAATAGTTATCTTAATTAAATATCTTGTTTGATAAAAAATTGATTAGTAACTTGAAAATAATTGCGTAAAATTATTCATTTGTTTATTTATTATTATTATTGTTATTATCTTGAGAATAACTTTGGTCCAATAAGAAATATCCAATTTAGCAATTTATTTTGTTTTACATTTTGTAGCACCATTTTTTTCAACGACTTATTCGGTTTTTTTTTTTTTTTTTTTTAATTCTTTTCAGTTTCAAATTTTTTATTCCTAGTTATCAAAAAATCATTTTCCAAAAAATATAATTTTTAAGATTATAAAAACCATACGTAATTTTAAAAAAATATATTCTGTTCCTATAATATTTTGCTTTGAAAACAAATTTTCCAAATAAATATTTCAGAATTCGTATTAAAAATCTTTTTGTTGTTCTTAGAAGAACACGTTTTTTCCGATCAAAGAATCTAAAAGAAAAAGATCACGCTCTTTAGCTTCCGCAATATGCTACTTGAGTAAACTTCTTATTTCGTGCAGAAGATTCAACAAAACAAGATAAAAACACGTCACTGTACAGAACGTTTCTCGCTGCAGTTATCGAGCAACTTTTCTAGCATGGACATTCTAAGCTGTAGTTTGTCTACCCATTCGTTGCTATGTTTTTATCTCCTTCCCCCTTTTGTCCGTTTAGGGAGTCCCAAATCCGCATTCCGACATTAATCTAAAAATGGCAAGGGAGCTTCTAGCTTGACAGCTCCAACAGAACAAAGAATTTGTCGAAGTGGATAGCAAAAAAAAAAAGAAAAAGAAAGAAAAAAAATACATAAATAAGTAAGTAAATAGGAAAGAATGAAAAAGGACAAAGTGCGAGCAATGTTTAAGTGGCGGAATTCTTATGTGCGGAAATTGCGATTTTGTTTTAAATGAATAAAAGTTTAACTTTACAATAAAAAATAAATAAAATTAACGGAATTTTAACTGTTAAAATACTTTGGTAAAAATACACAAGGTGTCTAAAACGTCCTTGACACATTTAAAACATTCATAAAAAAAAGCAACAAATTATCCTATCAACTTGTGGTTTGCGCCATAAATCTTTAAGAGGTGTAAGAATTTTTATAACATCTTAAAACAATAAAAACAGAAAAAGAAAACATTATAGCTATAAGTAATCGCTGTATCATCACAGTTGGAATCCATTTTTCTTAATGTGACGATACGGCAGTCAATTTTAATAGGGTCGTTTCCGAAATTTAAAAAAAAAAAAAAGTTCTGAAAGAACATGCTTAAAAAACATAGGATCTGACCATTTCTATAAAATAATTTGACTAATTTCAATATCTTTAAAAAATCATTTAAATCGTTGCGCTTTCATTGCTTAAGCTTCTGCCAAAGATATCACAAATGCTGAAATGCCATTCACTGATGCAATTCACAGAGAAGAATATTTAATTTGCATCTTTACTCACGTGTACTGGCAACGCTACGTTTTATAGCAATCGTAGAGCGCAATTATTTAATTCGCTTCTTGATAATGACAACGTGGAAACGTGGTAGACAGATGCGCCAAAGTACACTATAAGTGACGTCATAAAGACCACGCCCTATTTTCAAAATCGGACATTTAAAAAAATAATAAAAAATTAAGCGTTGGGAAAATGAAAGTTCTTTTCTCGCTCCATGTTATTTATTTTGCTTATTCTATCAATTTCAGTGACTAAAAGTGGAATTTTTAACTGGAGGTAACACCTCCATTACTTATAATTACGCATTTTTTCTCTTCCTCCCCCCCCCCCTCCTTTTTTTCACTTTGCCATAAAAAATTCTTGAACGTATGTAATATTATGATGCAAATCTCATACCTGTTGCTTTTCTATGAATTTTTAAAATGTGTCATGGACTTTTCAGACACCCTACATTTTATTCTTCTTGGTATATATCCTTCATTTTCAGAAACAAGTAGAATAAGAGATTACATTTAATCTTAAAGCTTAAAAAAACTACTTACGGAAAAATAATATCAATAGTAGTTTGTTTCAGCAATTAATAAGTTACACCCACTATTTAAACTTATTTATTTTGACATAAATTTAACTACAACAACAAAACAAGTCTGTATAGTTCAAGTCTGAAAAGCAGAAGCAAAATTGTGACGAAAAAGGTTGGAATGAAGATAACAATCAATTGTATACTAAGCAAAACTAAAACCATTTATCGTCGTTAATATAGTTCAGCGTCCAAACAACACTCCAACAATAAAGGAATAAAAAGCTCTTTGATTCCTGCTCTTAAAGAGTTTTTTTTTCCCCTCTCTCTCTCTCTCTCCCTTATTTTCGTGGGATAACAAAATCAGCTCTAGAAATGACCTAAAAAGGTGTTATCTCTATGTTCTTTTTGTTGCAAAGAGCTTGTTAAGCTATAGTTAAGTCCGGTTGTTTGTTTAGTGTGCTGTTATCTCGTAACTTTTCTTTTTTGGACCGCATTAGTTGACAATACGCATACTCATATTATCGCGAAAGCGCTTGCAGGATTTAATATTCTCCAGGAAAAGTTTAGGAAAAAAAATTATGTTAACTAAATCCGAATTCAGCAAATAGATATCGGGGAACAATTTTCATTTTATTTAAATTTTTAGTTATATAATATTATCCGGGGAGATAGCTAGGAGAGATTCCCACAAGGCGTAAAATCGTCCTTGACTTCGTTTAGATATTTGAAGGTCAGTTTGGAGGAGATAAACTGTACGACAACAGTAAAGACCATAATTCCAATCAATTTCATTAAAAATAAATAAATGAACATTCGATTTCTGAGGATGAAATGGAAGGTAGCATGGAATGAACAAATGTGCAACACTTTGAGTTTTATAATCTATAATGTTTGACCTTTTCAATTACGAAAAGCATTTAAATGTAATATTTTAACAATTTTAATTTATTTTTCTCCTCATTTCCCATTAAATTTTTATTTCAAATATCATGAAAAGCATGAAAGCACGCTTCACTAACATTTTCGAACGTACTTCCGAATTGCAATGCGTGAAACACGATTGCAGAGTTGTTAAAAATATCTGTAATGATAGCTGCGTATGCAAATTATAGTAATAACATTTTCGTATGACCAAAGTATTTTTATAAGGATTTTCTTCTACCGAGGCAGACACTAAAATTTCTCAATCAAATGTTAATAGACGCTGTTCGTTATGCAAACTAATATAGTTTAGTCTAAAAACATGATCTTTCGGGCTTTGTATTTTAATATAGGAAATCCATTATGCTTGTTCATTACTTTTTTTTTAAATTGTTTTAAATTTATGATTCGTTATTTATTTGGCAAAATAGGAAATTACTGTCATGCAACTCGAAACGAAATATTTGCCTGGAATAATATATTTAAGCTGACCATGCAGTATGTATCGTTGTCCCCACCCCCGTCTGTAACGGGGCGCTGAAATGTCCCATTTTCTGAAGTGATAGAATAGAACACTTTTAATGCTTCAACCGAAAGTCGTTAGGTGAAATTATTTCATACTAATAATTCGGATCCTGAAAACTTTCACATAATTACTGAACATTTGTTGTGTGTCGCGTGCCCTAATGCACCAGATTTCTCTGTTAAATAATTCGTGGATTTGTGAATAAGCATAGCTGCAAAGGTTATAAAATTTCAGGAGTGTGGAGCTCTATGGCTACGTAGTAGGAGTCAAAGTCAAATCAAATTTACGGCGAGGAGTCGCAATATTCCATTTTCCTTCTTGTTCTGCTCTCTAATTTTTAGAAATAAAATACTGATCATCTTAACCACTGTACATTGTACAGCAAGTAATACATCTTCTGCACTAACTAACAACATTCGCAACATTAAAATCTTTATTTTCTCGTACAAAAGGATTCAATCAAGGTTGGTTTAATGGGGTGGACGGATTAATTTAAGTACATGGATACCAAGTTTTAATCCCTGTAACCTCAGAAATCATCATCTTCGAAAAACACGATTATTATTTTTTAATATTTAGCAAAAAATCCAAAAAAGGAACAGTCCATCCAGCTTCATTATTTTTAAACGCAATTTTTCGCTTTTTAAGAAACAATGTGCGCACAAAAAAACACATTGAAGTCATCTTTCAAACTCAGGGCGTAAGGACAGGCAAATAACGGCCAGCCCAGGTCATCCCACAATCATTAATAAAGCTCAGCGTGATTAATTATTTTGCTAAAAACCCTTCCAATTCAATCATTCAAAAAGCTGGACGATGTGTAATGATCCGGGATTTTGGAAATGGCGGAGTGCAGCGTCATCCATATTTTACCACTAATTAATGTACAGGTTGGAGTCATTAGTCATAACTTATTCCACGCTTTGTAAAAAAAAGAGCATTGTTTATTATATCCAAACCCTGGAGTAATAAGAAGGAAGAATTAAGAAATAAAAATAAACTCTAAAAAGCAGTTTGCTTTTCTTGAGCAAGCAAGAGTATTATGCCTCCGAATGTGCCAGGAAGATTGCGTTACGTTATTTAGTTTTCTAACGAAAGCTTAGTTTTATTAAAATTAAATTTATGTAAGAAACATTTTGTTTTTTAATGTTTAGGTTGATAATTTTTCGATCACAACATAATACGAATTCATTAAAATGGGTAACCTAAAATTTTAGATCAACCATTTCATGCCAAATATTTAGTTTAACTTATGTAGAAAATCATTAGCGGTCATGTAGTGTGAAATTTCGGCATCTAAAATATCCTTTAAATATGCGTTGAGCTTTTGATAACTATCGGTAAAATTAAAACCCTTGTGCTGTTTAGTATCGAAGACAACAACGGTGTCTCAAACTGGTGGGAAAATGGGAGCCAAAACTCTCTTTGCCAATGATATCCGCAACTTATTGGGGGGGGGGGCGGTGGCACATGGAACACTGGAGGCCGTTTGGAATAGGATAGCACAAGAAAAGGAAAAGGTTAAAACCTTTGCCCAGCCCCGTTAGGACCAAAAAAAAAAAAAATGACCATTCAAAGATTTAAAAAAAAAATGATTAAAAATCATCAATGAGCTAAAATGTGATTAAATTGGAAAACAGCGTGAATAAACCACAATTTTTCGTGAAAACTCTGCGATTCAATGTCTAAATATAGAGGGGAGTTTCTTCACCAGAAAAACGTGTTCAACAAACAACAAAGAATAAGTTGCAGGTTAAGAATTTGCTGTTGGTTGAGTAGTTTTTCACTGATGAAGATGCTCGATTGTAGTCTTTAAAACAGTCATTCGCAGCGTTTTTCTGTCAATTTGTTCTTAATCACGTAGTCATTCATTAAAATTAATTCAAAGTTAATTTTTCTCATATGTTTAGCTTGGCGAAAAAAATGGAAATTAAATTACTTTAATGAAAACATTTCTAATTCATAAATGTGATTTAAGTGGATTTAGTTCTTGTTATAACGAACAATGATTTAAGCAGATTAACTAAATACTTTTCCTCTTTTCAATGCACTAATCTTGAAAAAATATGTAATCATTTTAATCGCCGAACTTTTTCAAGTTTTGACTTCAGAATTTATCTTTTTAGAATATTAACTGAATTAGTTATTCTCTAATGTTTTTTCACTCTTTTTCAGCATTGATTTTCATTTACAAAGAAAATCATATTCTGAAGCTTTTATGACTCAGTTTTAGTCTAATTTTTTGCCCAGTTAATTTTTAGTGTTTAACTGAACAAAAGTGCATAAGGTACTTTCACTCTCGTTAAAAATACGTGTTACATTACAGTTTGCATTTCTCCGGAAATTTTAGGATTTCATGGATAAAATTTGGAAAGATGTGAAGATAAAAATTGATATACGTTAAAATAACATATTTCTTTTTTCAAAACAATGTTAAGTTTCAGTGTTATTTCCAAAAAAACTTTTAAAAGTTTTTCTTTAAAACTTATAAACAGAGTATTACATGAATCAGGCGCGAATCGAGAGAAGGAGGGAGTCGTGATTTCCCCCTGAAGTGACTAAGTATTGCCTAAGGCTGTATTTAGGGGATCTATATTAAAAATAAAATCGTCCCAGACCCCCCATTTTAGCATAAAATTTCACTTCGACCCCTCCCTTTTCGATAATGACCCATTCCAAAACCAGAAGCTGGATCCGCCCCTGCATTAAATGCAATAATCTGTAGAATTGTTTCAGAAAATTACCCAAAAAAAAAACCACTTCTGATACAGAAGATTGAAGAAAAAGCGTCTGAAAAAAAAAAGTTTTTATTATCTATGTGAACGAAATTTCTTTCGTAAGGTAGAAATATTATCCTTGAGTTTTGCAAAAAAATAAATACTTTTTATGTAACACCATCTTTCTCGAGATTTATATTTCAGACACACAGAAAAACCCTAAAATTCGAGATGCGTTTTGTGACATATTTTATCCATCGTCATGCCCTTGGTTCCTTTGCGGATATCAAAATCCATATTCCTTTCTGTTTGCTCAGTCAGAAAAACAAACGAAACATTTTTACTCCCCGCTCTAAATGCTCAGTGATGCGTTTTAGAGACAAAATATCGAGAGGGCAGAAAAATCCCTCTTTTGCACATAATGCTACCGGTTACGTTAAGAAGAAAATAAATAAATGTGAAAAAACTTTACAGGTTTTTTTTTTCTTCTGGAACTGAAACGAAATAAGTAGCCCTAAGAGGACAAGAATCTTTGTTTCCGGCTAAGCTGCCATCTTTTAAAAGAAAATAAGTAAGAGAAAAAAAAAGGAATAAAAAATCACAACTTTAGAAATAAAGGAAGATTGTATAGTTTTAGGTCATTTTTTTTTTCTTCTTCTAAAGTTTTTAAAAGTGTTTTATTGCTCGCCATTCCGATTTTATTCTTTGTATTTTCAATCAGACTTTGCGTAGTTTTAGAATTCTAGAAAATAAATATAAAATGAGGATTACTTATTACACCTGTTTGATTCCGAAAACATTGAGCTGCACAAATATTTTTTAGAAGGATAGCCCCCAGTTATGCCAATATGTTAACATCTTCATAAAAACAATCGCATAGGGGGGCATTAATACCAAGATTACTCTTACATGGAAAAATATTGACCATTTATGTAAGATATCTTCTAGTTTATTCTACTTTTACTATTTACGAATACTAACTATTAAATCTATTTTTATTTCTTTACTTATCACTTGTCCAAAAATTTTCATAGAAGTGTGAAGCGCAAATCACAAACTTGAAAGTCAGGATCAAAATCATTCTTCTACAAAGGAGTTTCTCTTGCAACCTCTACAATCGCTTTTAACCGTATATATAGCCTATGATTGACCTATTTTTTTTACTGCCTTACATCTTTCAACCTAAAGAAGCTAAAAAAGCTTATGAAGTACCTTACCATTTTTTGTCGATTCAGGACTTAGCGCAACGGGGGTTCAAGTTGGCGCAACTAAAATTTTCTCCTGAAATGGGAAGGGAGTTACAGCAGTGTTTACGTGTAACACTATTTAACTACATGTAATAACAACTTAATTATGTGTAACAACATTTCATTACATGCAACAGCAATTAGTAATCTTTGCTCATTTTCGTCTATTCAGGACTCACTAGTGACGCAAATAAAGCTTTCTCCTGAAAGGAACCGGAAGTTACAAATCAGTGTTTACATGTAACAGCATTTATAACCAGATACACGTATTAACTTTCAAAGCTATTTTCTTCTATGGTAGATTATTTTCTTTAACCCATAATCACATAAAGGGTTTTTTAAAGCTAATTTCAAATATGTAATTAAATTTATAACCAAATCTCAAAACGAACCATGTATTCTCTTACGAAACCTTTTCTTTACGCTTTAGGAATTAAAACTACTTTGAGCGAATAAAGATAATGCGTATTTAAGTATTGCTTCCGGAACTGTATGCAATAGCCTAATTATCTCACGCTACAAAATGTTTTTCAAGCAACATTTATTTAGGTGTATCAAACTTGAGGAACTTTTTAAAGACGAACATTCCAGATGATCAGAAGTAAAAATTGCTTTTTAGTGCTAAAACATAAAGATATATATAAAAAACACAGTTTTGGTGTAGCCCAAAACAAATGTCGTACTTGGGTCATTCTCCACAAAACGTAACTTTTGAACGAAACTATTTCTCAATTTGAAAACCTTTTGTTTTCTTTTTTTTTTTATTCTTACATGAAAGTGTTACCTACTAGAAGTAACCATAAACAATAACCCAGCTAAGTTCCAATTATTTGGCCCATTAATAAAAAAAAAATTAAAAATGCCTTGTTCACTGAAATAAAAAAAAAGAAAAAAAATTAAATATTTAAAAATTGAGGCCAATTTAACATTAAAGTAGCAATTTTGTTGATTGTACAAACACTCAGCTATTTTAATGATTAGTGGGAATATAATATTAAGCTCTCTTAATTAAAGTACGGCTTAATTAGTAGTTTCAAATGTATGTTTAAAATAGTATTTAGTAAATTTGAGGGCATACTGGCAATTCATAATTTTGGTAAAATGCCTATTATTGATATATTTCCCCTCCATCATTTATTTTCGTCTCAGAAATAATTACTTTGATAAGGTCTGTCACGGAGGTGAGGAATTTTCCATTAATATAGTTCTAATAGATACATTTTTCAAAGAATTTTTTTTTCTTCATTGCTACAATCTGCACATGTTAAGCATATGAAAACATGTTCACTTCTTTTTTTACATTAGTTTACATCCCTGAAATTCCAGTTCATGGAGGTGAGACGTCAGAATAACCACACAAAGTTTTTAAAGCAAAATCTATCTTTTTGTTTTTAGACAAAAATCTCACAACTTCAACTATGGCTGCAAATAAACAAGGAAACTCCCTTGTATCATCGAAAATAAAATTTGATGTCATTATTGACACGTGTTAATGAGGAGCATCATTTTGTGTTTAGGGTAACGGAGGTGAGAATTTAATGCGTTATTAAGCAACATAAACAGTCACACAAGGTGTGGGACATGCCGCGGAGGTGAGAATTCACATGTTGTAAACCAAAAATATACTAAAAAAAATTATTTAAAAATTGTTGTCAAAAATCATTGTTAAATGAATTGTTCCTCGAAGTTTTTACTGTAAATGGCGTGTAGCCGAAAAGTTACACTTTTTAGAGATTGACCCACTTAAATAAAGTTTTCTGTAACAATTTGTATAATACAGTTGTTAAAAAAATAAAAATATTTCATCAGTGTAAAACATAACATTATTACAGTACAAAGTAAATTTTGTGCTTCAATAAAGTTTTTTCAATTATTTATATATTCCAGGTGATAAAATCTAAAACCAATTTGCTGTTCAAAAACAAAAGAAAAATACAACATTCTTGCAGCACAAAGCAAGCAAACTTTCCTCTTTAATATGAAGATTTATTTTTAAATCGTTTATGTATTCAAAATAAAATGCTTCTACACATTAATGTCAATAATATACATCTAATAAATGGCATCGTTGGTAAACCTTTAATAATTCGATCTACAACAATTTAAAACATTGTTAAACCACCACACGTTGGACGAAATGATACATTACCAGGAATTGCTCAATTTGTCTTGTGTTACTAAAGCGGATAGGCCATGAGAAACTCGTAATCTCTCTGCAACAAATTTTCCAAATATGCTACAACTAGATTTCAAAGTCAGTTAGGCATGTTCGATCCATCAAAGTTCTAGTCATCCGGGAGAAACACTTGGACGCGCAGAAAAGAACAAAACAAAAGGAAACTGACCCGATAAGAACGTCAGCAAATAAAGAAATGCAGCTAATGAATCGGAAGGCGATATCTACAAGAAAGACACTCTTGGCATCATAAGAGCGTAAACAAAACACTAAAGAAAATAGCCAAGAAAGAATCGCCAAGGCAATACATCAAATTGCTATCACTAACCAGCAGAAGCAGTGTTCACTCAAACGAGAATTCTTTTTGAAGCAATTAGAGAAAAAGAAAATGGCGCGAGAGAGAAATACATTCTGATGGGAGCAGCAGAGTAACAGCCGAACGCGATGTCCCTTTGGCAGAGAAACAAAACCTGCGAGATTTAGATAGAAAAGTTGAGATCTTTAAGCATAATGATGAAAAAAATCTTTAAGTACTCCACTTTTAAACATTATTACGACGTGTTGTCTTTATTACCTGAAGGATACAAACAATGAAACGGAGGAAAACATTATTATTTTACTGATCCTAATTAAAAAGTCAATATATACAATTCGATACTTTTGATATTTTAAAACATATATGTTAAAAAGCAAGGTTTAGTTTCAAAAGGTTAATAAAAATCGAAATATAAATTTTAATATTGAACAGTTGGCTATTTTAAAAGACGTATTTAAAAAGTTAAATCATCCGCTATATTTAAATATTCAGGGATTTTTCTCACCGATAAATGAAATTTACAAATCTTGAAAATCTGTTTTAGAGCATGAAAAGTTAAAAATTTTAATTTTCTACAATTGCAATTACAATGTAGGTATTTTATAGTAATAAAATCGTCACTAATGTGTCGATACTTGTAAATGCAACAATTTGTTACCTTCCTATCCTTAAAAGCAGCTTCGTTTGAAGCCTATAAGTATTCTCAACATATTAAAAGCGAATTTGTATTATAAAATAATCAGAAGTCTCGCAAAGATACCTATCTACCTTCAACGTTTAAAACCTGACGGTAAATCCGTCGCTGTTAAGGACATTTATTGGAAAAAAAAAATTTCAGAAAGAGATATGTTAAATATAACGTGCAAAGGCAAAGGATTGGAAAATAGGCTCTTGTAGGTTTTGTTAAATTCACTAAAAACGATTCCTATATTTTCTAAAATTGGCGCAACTGCAAGCGTCAATTCCTTCGCACTGATTTCAAATAGATAAAGAAACAGGGCTGCGGATTCGAAGTCAGAGTGATTTTGAAGTAAAGAAACCGGAATCGGAGTCCAGATTCTAAGTTTTAAAACTCCAAGTGTTAGAGTCGGAGTAGGTCAGTCTCAGTCTGCAACTCCGCCAGTGCTTGCGGAGTCGAAGTCGGATTGTGGTGTAAAATAGTCGGAGTCGGAGCCGGTGTCGGTCCTTTTCTATCCGACTTCTCAGCCCTGAAAAAAACTTTTGCCGGACTTAATTGTGAATTTATTCTAAAAGCAAGATCATACAAGCTGCTTTGACACACAGGCAACGGGTGAAACCTGAAAACTCGTTATGCATTTCACGCACGTAGCTTACCTTGTAGCTTGTCATATCACATATGTAGCTTTGAAGTATATCAAGGCAAAAGAGCACAAACTTCGTCATGAGTTGTGGGGATGACCTCTTAAACACAATATCTAACTCGAGACGAATCCCGGAAACAATCATTTTGGAAACTGACACAAGAAAATGACGACTTAAGCTTCATTTTAACTGCTAGGAAGTGACATATCAAGGCGAAAGAGTGCAAACCTCATCAGGAATAGTGAAGTCGTAGAAGGACATCTAACTGTAGACGAGCCCTAAAAACATTTCTATTGGAATCCGACAAAAGAACATGCCAACAATTGCACCCACATAGGGGTGCTAGCAATACTACATTAGTAGGGTCTGCATGAGAAGGGTTCCGAGACGAAAGCAATAAGATTGAAACCATTTTTGAAAACCAATGGTGAAAATAGAAGAAATCCGAAGTACCATCTGGAAAGTGAACCACGTAAAAAATGCAGGGTCACAATGATGAATTAAGTTTTACTTCAATTACTACGAAGATTTGTAGGAAATATAGTACCATCAAGGGTAATGAGGATGAATTGCTAAAAAGGACATGTAATTTTAGACGAATCCCGGAAATATGCCTATTGGAAGCTGACGCAAAAGCAAGACGAGCATGGTCCCTAAATAGGGGTCATGGGAGGTACCACAGCAACAGGGTGTGGACTTGAAGCACTACTCGTGTGTTTACCTTAATGTAAATTATTCTTCGATAACTAAAACATAAACTACGAGCAATCGTATTCCAAATTAGAAACTACACATTAACAATACATAAAACTATGTATCTTCTGTGCTCGTTATTAATACCCTCGGTTATTAATTTACGTTCCAAAAGTATGCATCCAGGAAATAAATTGCGTCTTCACATAAACTTTTAAACATTACTCATAGAAGCTAGTTTTCTAGTTACATTATGTAACTGATGTGAATATTCCAAAAGTAGTATTTTATTTCCAGGAAGCATATGCTGGATGGAACATCAAATACCTTTCATGAAAACATGTTTCAAAGCACACATGGAATTTTTGGAAATATAAAACTTGTAGGAGAAGCATATCAACAACGGCACAGATATTTCCCTTAAAAGTTTATGATTTTTTGATATTGTTAAAGACTTTCATATTTTACTATATTGAAATACTTTTCTCTTGAATAAATATAACATTGAAACATAACATATTTTAAACTACAGAAAAGGCATGCAGCAAATATATTAAATTTTTAAGCATGGTTAGAATGTTATGTTCTGTATATTGCAACCGAGCAATAAAGTAGTGTTCAAAATGCATATATCTTCTCATATAGATTGCATTGTTTATGTACATTATTTTCATGCAGTTTTACTTACATGACTATGTATAAGGCTATGCATGATAACTTTATGAATAAATTTCAACTGAGCTTCGAGACTAAATGTTTCATATAAAAAATAGAAATGTATAAAATATTCACATCAACGTTTAAAAATTTGAGAAATATTTATTAGTTGGATTAAATTTGAAGAGATAGCACATGTTATGAACAGTATTTGACTACACTTAATAGAGTTTTACAAGATACTTCATGCATTGCGTTCGACGAACCTTACCAGTCGACCGGTGAGTAACCGGTTACTAACCGCAGCGTTCTACCATCTGTCGGTTACCTCACCGGTTACCATTTTAAGCTGTTGATTGGTTGATTGAAACACGTGATCAGTATCCGTCACGTGATCGGTTAACCGGCAGCGACCGGTTGAGCTCGTCGAACACAAGCATACATTTGAATTTAAATAGAGACTGTTGAGGCAGAAAGAACAATAGAGAAAATGGAAACTCTTGTGATAACTTTTTACACTACACTATTAAAAATCGATTATTGGGTAACATATCGAAAACTTTCTAAGAGTTCCACGTGTTGCCAAACTCTTTTTCAGAAGCATCACTGTTAAAAGATGACATTATGAAAAATACTGTGTTTTAAAGTCTTCTCCAAAAGGTCTACAAATGCAAAATAACTGGTTTCTACTAGTTTTATTTGTCATGTGGAAGGTTACTAAAATCATTTATTAATGAATTTCACCTTTCCAATTGTTTTTGAGTTGTAAATCAGGCGATTGCATTTTTCTCATAAATGCTGCACTCTGGAGAAGGTGGATATGTTTCTAAAATTATCTTGTCACCATTTTCATATTTAAGCGAAGGTCCTAAAGCAGTCAAATATGGCAAGAGTTTTCGCTGAATTGCGAGCCAACATCAAACACTTTGTTTGCCAGCAATTATTCCAGTATCCAGGGACAGAATTTCACCGTCGCTTTAACATTAGTGCATCTGGCTGAGCCGAAATTAAGTTGAAGGTAAAACAATAATTAAAAACGCTGAGCAAATGTTGATACTAGTAGCTTAAAATATTTTTCACAACAGTGTGAAAACTGCGTTCAAGTGAATTTTAGCAATTCAGGTAACTTTCCGCAAATATACTTGATTTTCACAGGAAACTGATGGAAACCGTGAAATATCGGACAATTGCCTGGAAATAACCTGCGATGTTTCACAATTTTCCTACAGTGTGCTGACTTGAAGTCGTTGGAATATCCCGTTCAACAGTATTATATTTAGTCTATTGTAACCTCGCTTTGATTTCGAAAGTCAACTCGCTAGTTTTTTCATTAACTTTGGTAAAAAAAATATGTATGGTGGTAGAGTCAAACTAAGGACTTCTTGAAAACAAGAAATTATAGTATTGCGTAAGTCACTTTTTTTTATTTTGGAGAACTTTGAATTTACGTCAAACGCAAAACGTTTCTTTATCGTATTTGTGAATTGTTTAAGAAATCCAAAACAATAATACATCGTCAGAAGCAAAGTTAAGAAACTCCGAAGAAAATTCCCTTTTGATGTAAACTATTTACGTAAAAGAATTCAAATAAATTTTATATTTTTCAGTTGTTTTAATCTAAAGATCCACATTTACTTTAAATCGAGCCTAAAGCTTCCCTTTGAAAGTGATGCACCCCAGAAAACAAAATGAGTTTCCTAGGCTTCCGCTAGGGGAACGAAAAGCTGATCTGTAGCTAATATCAATGCTGTAATCTAAGCTGTAATTGAAGTAGTTCTTTTTCTTTCTTTACTTCTCTTTTACAGAGCTAATAGGTATTTCAAGCAATATTCTAGGGAAACCTTCAATCGTTTGAAACGTAATCAATTCTTAATCTCTCAAGCGACTCTTCAATATCAGTTTTCTTTATTTCTTTTCTTAAAAAATATGAAAAAAAAATGGAATAAAGTAATGAGATTGTCTTCAAAACATTTAACTGAAAAGGGATCAACCAACAATTTTGTAAATATACGATTAAATTTTAAAATTCAAGGAATAATACTTTTCGTCTTAAAAAAATGTTACTGCGGCAGTTCTAAAAGCAGAATTTTTTTCAGTTCCACCAAATTTGTTTTTCGTATCAAAGACAGGTTCCGCCAGGAATTAAATGAGCCTACTTCCACGCACAATATCAATATTTTTACGTGAGACAAACATTATCTGTTTTTTTAAAATATAGTTAAAATATTTTAAACTGAGTTATCAGCATATGACGCTAAATAAAACCATTTCTAAACATAGAATGATGTCCAGTTCATGCTCTCAAACAATGTATTACGCATTATTTTTTAGTAAGTTCAACGTTTTATTCATGAACTTCTAACTAAAAGTATTTCAATGGCAATATTTTTTTTGACCTAACATGTAAGCGTCAAGTGTATGAAAAACTAATGTGAGGGACAATAAGTGTAGGAGACACAAATTCTAAAACTGAATGACAAAAAAAAAAAAAAAAAAAAAACATTTTGTATCTAAATAGGTTAAACTAAATAAACAAAAAAGCAAAAAAAAAGTAACGAATGAACTTTTGTGCAGTGCCAGAAAGAGGCAAAATTGTATCACTCTCTCTTAACATATTACTTTAATCGTTTGTAATAAATAAAACAGATAAAAGGAAAGAAAGAAGGAGAATGAATAGGAAGCAAATATGTCTGAAAAAATGGTATTAAAAATAAAATCCTTTGCACCCTACTTTTGATTCATTCCATTTTTCTTTTATAAAGTCCGTTATAGTGAAGCATTTTCAGCTATCATACCAATAATATTTGCAAATATTCAAAGTAATTTAAAAACTAAATTTATTTTTTATTTATTTATTTATTTTTTATTTGTTCTTTTTTTTTCGTTCTTGGCTCTTTATTTTGTTTTGTAACTAAGAAAGTAGAAAACTAAACATTAATGTCTACAGATGGAAAAAAAATCCTCGCAAAAACAGCGATATAGTATATACTTTCATCGTTTAAATGAACTCTGTAGCGTAAAAGCTCAATTGAATTCTCCATACTCATACTGACGCAACGCCACTTATTCTCTCTACTCATCCAGCCGTACTAAACGTTATTCAAGCAAACTTCTTCAAAGACCAAATAAGAGCCTTTCAATTAGTTCACTAGAATTCAACTCACAAGCCTGAAGCACCTGCTCAAAGTCACGAGCATTATTTTCTTGTTGGAATAATATATTCCCCAAGGTTTCTCGACGATATTTTATTCGACCTTTGACCCTGCCTCGCCAAAACCGCAAGAAAGCCACTCCACACATATTCCTAGCGTTATCTTGACATACTTTCCTAGATGAGGGGAGTATTAATAGCTCGATGTGGGCGTGGGACAAAGTGGCGTAGAAGCAATTGGTGCATTTAGGGGAATGCTATTTACTGATGTGTCTCAAATTTCCTATTATTTTTTAAATGCCTATTGTTTGGATTTTATTGATGCCATCGACAAGTTAAATACCGGCCGTGACCTAGTTCGGAACTGTTTTTGATAAACGATGCAACGTTTCAACCAAATGATTATGTTTTTATGATAATACCTTTGAAAGCAATTGACTTCTCACAAACAAAATTCTTCCGGATGGATTATCTATGCTACTTATAAATTTCACTTTTTTCTTTTGTTTCAAATATTTCCAAGTTTTAGTTTGATATAGAGTACAGCAACAGGTTTGTTCGTTTTGTTTCATTTTTTTTTCTATTAGAGTGGATATAATAATCAACTACGGCAAGGCCTTGCTTGCAGGGCCGATCCTAGGGTGTCGGCCGCCCGTGTGCAAAGACCTAATGTGCCGCCCCTGAAGAGCAATTTGCATGTTTTGACTAATACTTAACGCCCATATAAATCTTTCAATTTTTCTTCAAATTTCTGTATCAAGTTCTGATTAAAAAAAAAAAAAAACAGAAGGATGAATTTATGTAAAAAGTTAGGAACTCCTTAGGTACTCTTTGAAGAAAGTAATAAGTACCAAAATTTACTAGTCGTAAAAAAGCATTTTATATTCTGTCATTGGTGACATCAGAGGAAGGAGGAGGGGAGTCGCCCCAGAAAATATACGAAATTGGCGTATGAAAAATAGCTGGAATTAATCTTTGGTTGTGTTTGGTTGCAATGACAAAAGATTCGGGAACATTCAAGGTCCATGGAGAAATTTTCAATATTGAAGTCAAAACTTGCAATTTTAGGAAATTTTTCCAGATTTGAGGGGAAAGTAATGTTGGAACTCTTTCCTGAAATTCTTTCAAAATTGATGTCAAATTGCAGCTATTTTTTGTGACCTTAGTTTAGGAAGGATCGGCGCTCTTCCCGAAAATTTTCTGAAACAGTTTTAAACACGCAATTTCGGGTTATCTTTGTTGAAATTGTTCGAGGGAGGAAGATTTGGTCTTCTTCTATCGAAAATTTTCGAAATTGAAGTTTAAAACTCAAATTTAGGCTGTCTTTGGTGACGTTATTGCGTCTGGCATCTTTTCCTCCCGTAATTTATCGGTACTATTGTTTCAAAAACACATTTTTGGCTAGATTTGGACACGATAGGGAAACGGGAAAATATTCCGAACTGAAATATTTTTCAGAATTAAAATCAATTTTAGGTTATTTTTGTGAAGAAAGGATTTTGGGGCTCTAAAAAGCACAATTTTGTGCTATCTTTAGTGACGTTAAGGAAACCGGGAAGCTTCAGCGGATCTTTCTGAATATTTTTCGACATTAATATCTGAAAAATACAACAAAAGATTTTTCTCCACCTCACCTCGGCGATTGATGGGGGATGCCGGATGCTCTAGTGCCGTGAAAATTTACATAAGCCATCCGGAATTTTTTAGAAATGGAAGTCCCAAAATCATATTTTAGGCATTGTTTGATAACGATGGGACAAAGAGCGGACTGGGGTTCAGTGTACCCTCAAGAATTGTTTTTTGAAACTGATGTCAATTTCAGGCTAGTTTAGGCAGAAAGGTTTGGTGGCTCCACGGAACCGTCTAAAAACGAAATTTTGAGCTATAGTGATTACATTGGAGAAAAGGGGGATCCGGGGAATTTTCCCCAAAGTTCTTCGAAACTAATGATTGAAAAACGCAATTTTAGTTTGTTTTTGAATACGTAAAGTGAAAGGGGGTGGGATTGGAGGCCTCTCTAGAGACGTCAATTCAGACTATCTTTGGTAGTAATGTTAGGGAATGGATTTCAGGGCCCTCTATCTCAAACATTTCGAAAAAGAAATTCGAAAAATGCCATTGAGCAATTTTTGATGACGTTAGGGAGGGCTGTCTCGAGAAAAGACATTTTGGAGGCATCATTTTTAGGCTATGTTTGATTACATTAAGGAAGAAAGGGTGAACTTAATTGGATCTTGAAAATCGGTGGTTCAACCAGCGAAATTTTCCGAAATTAAAGTCCTAAAAACGCAGTTTGAAGCCTTCTTTAGTCTCGTCAGGGCATCCTTTTGGATCTTCGTTTTGGAGCTACACTTAGAATTTGTAATCCGGGGAAAAGGCCCTGTCCTCCTACCTGATCTGAAACCGGGCAGTTCATTCGAGATTTTAATTAGAAAAAAATGCTGTAAAGGGGGAAAATTAAAAATTTTATTTCGTTGATTATATATGTTTGACTCTCAGGGGAGTCGCAATTTTCCATTGTCTCTCCCTCTCCAGTCTCCACGCATCCACGACTGCTGAACACAGAATTTGTTGTTTGAAATACTTGCGAGAGTAACCTATCAGCATAATTTTTTTTACACAAAATATGTCTTCATTGTTTAGAGTCAATAAAAACTTGGGAGGCTTGGTGAAGCATTAGTGACCTTTAGAAGGCACCCTTTCATGCTTCGGGGGGGGGGGGATTTTCATCACTGGCCCCTCCCTGTAACCATGCCTGATTACCATTTCTGTCACAAATTTTGCAACCAAATGAAGCATGTGTATAAAAAGTTGATATTAATGGATAATGGAGCAACACAATGTGCTCTAACATTCCATTTTTCTTAATATGCTATGCTGCTGGAAAATTGGCACTTACTTTGATAATTGAGCATTTAAAATTCAGCACATTTATTCGACTTATTATGTTATCTTGGGAGAAATTCTTGAGAAATTTTGCTTGATTAAAAGAACTATATGATGCGGCCTGCGGCCGCCCCTTACTTTGGCCGCCCTTGTGGGTGCACACTCTGCACACCTGCTAGGATCGGCCCTGCTTGCTTGAAGATTTCTAGAAAGTTAGTTGTTATTAATGGTTTAAGGAGGTAAATATACAAAGCAGGAACTTCCAATTATTTATATCTTAAACAGCAAGATCACAAGTTCCCAGTACTTCAATAGTCAAACCCAACTCGCTGGGTTTTCCAACGATTTTGTTCGAGCACTCAAAGAAAGTGAAATGCAATCATCTTGTACATGCTAAATTTGTTGCAATGCCCTGTAATCACAATATGTCACGCCCAATATGTCATGCTTAGTTATAGTGACATCACTGTGAGTCACAATGATCACAAGGAACAGAGTGTCTGAATTGCGATGCCTTACATAAGTCACCCTGTGATTATTTAGAGATATATTTCTTGAGACTTCATTGAAACGTCCCTCCAACAGATTATTTGTGACCAGTGACCTTTTGAAGAAGTCATTGCAACGTCTCTTTGTGACGTTGCCGGGAACAGACATTCATAAGTTGCTGTAACCTGTTGATAACTTTTCCCCCCCAATGGGATGGGATTGCATAAGATGTGTTAATCCATTAACAGAAATTTGCGACCATCATGCAACTTCGACATACGGGTCACATTTTACTCACGGTGCTTAGGTCACAGGTGGTGTAAGGAGGTGAATAGTAAATAGTAATACAGTAATAACAGTTAAGACATATTGTACCAAGAAAATTTGGACTTTTTTCACATGGTCCTCAAAATGAAATATTACTACAATGAATGGCTTGTACAGGATTACATTTAGGTTATGCATTACAATGAAATGTATTTATTTGATCAATAAAAGAAAACTATTTTTTTCATTTCTTTCATCGGTATGGGAAATATGTTTCAGTCAAAATAATTCTGATCTTTGCCACATGATTATGAGCAGTCATACATGATATTCATACTAGATTTTTAATATTTTTCTGGCCTATATCAGTTTCTGAAATAAACAAAATTTACTACTCAATCCTTCACATTCTAATTCAATCATAAACTTTACAACGAAAAGGAAACGACGATTCACGCCCTACCTCACATGCGATTAGTATTCCAACGAATCTAAGCTAAAATTCTACGACGAAGCTTTTAGTGCCACACACACACACACATACACAAACAAAACCATCTATTTCCATATATATCTAAACCCAACCTGAACACTCATTTCAAAAGCATCTCACGTAAAATTGTATCCAGAATTTCACGTTCTAGGAATGCAGAGCAAAACAACAGCAGCACCAAGATGGGTGGAAAAAGCATATTTTGTGAATAATAATCAAGTACGAGATTTGCCACTAATTGCAAAGCTGAAAACTGTCCGAGAGCCATAATTAGCTTCCGATATAGATTGGCCCTCAGCAAGGAGGCTGTAATATACATGCTGGAACCATTAACAGGCTTCGGATATACATATAAACCACTGGGGACTGGCTATAATAATGATAAAGGCCCGCACAATGTTTGTTCAGAAGCAAAAGGCGCACGCCCTGTCGTTTCCTTGGTTACTGATTAAGTTTATGGGCACGACCGCTAGCGCTGGACAAATTAGAATGGGAATGGGGGGAATATGGGAAGCTGCCGTTTTGAGACCTTGCATTAATGGATAGATATGGAGTCTCCTATTTTCCGGGGTTTTTTCTTAGTCTTGGCGATGTATTTCGGGAGTCGAGTTTTTATTGCTGCTCTTTTCGCTTGTTGAGTGGCGAACGTGGGAAAATTGCGTGTGGCGGTGCGCTCGGCGCATGTGAATGTCATTAATGGTTTTTATTCTTTGAGAAAAGTTGGCGTGACGAAGTCGTTAGGGAATTTTCTTCAGATTTTGTTTAAAGATAGGACCGGATTTAGGACAAACTGAAAATATATACTCTTTGATAAAACTCTAAGTCAAAAGTAATTATTTTACGTGTTCTAATTAATATTAAAAAGCTTCAAGTCTATTAAAAACCTATGAATTACCATAATAATGTATTACAATGAACAAAATCTAGTTTCTTCATACATTTAATGAGTTTTGAATGAAAAAGAACATCATAACTCCATAGTATTTCGGAGTGCATTGCTTGGTATAAATAGAAAAATAATCTTTAAAAATATTTGGAGAGTAATAATATGGAGTGGGAAGAATTTAAGTGTTGGAAAGCTCTTCCCAGTACTTAACATTTTCTCAAAAATATCTTTAAAAGTTTAGACTGCGTAATTTTTCACTCCAAGAGAAGAATTAGTATTTAAATGTAAGTGTTTTTTACCGGTCAACTCTTACCAAAAGTTACTTGGAGCTTGGTAATACAATGTCATCAAACTTTAGTGAGTGAAATTATATAAGTAAAATCTTGCGCAGTTTTGGTTATTAAGATGTCATTTTTTATTTGAAGGGAAATCTATATTTTCTCTGCAGCTACTTAGAGTTATATAAATATTTTCTGAAAAGTATCGGGTGTACCAACTAAAAATAAAAGAAATCTTTAACATAACAATAATAATAAACTAACTTCAATAATTAATAATACAATCTTTAAATAATCAACGTACTATTTTTCTACACCAAATTATGCAAACTCCGTTCTTTACCACTTACCACTAAGACAATAAACCTCAAGGCTCGTGACCAAAATTGGATTATAAATGACCGTACACACTAGAGGTGGGCAATAACGTTCCTTTTAATGATCCGTTCATCAGAGGTTCGATCATTCTTTTGATCCATTCATCTAACTCGTTCATTTGAACAACTTTGTTCATTTCAAAAAGTTGTTGCAGGACATCTCTTGGCACGACATACTCACGTACATTCGAAATGTTTCATTAGATCAGTAATATTCTTTGAAGGAAAGATAACTAAAATTATCTAAAAGTAAGAAAATATGCCTATGAAAATTGAATCAAAAAATTTTATTCAGGTTTAGTTGCATAAAGCAATTAAAGTTCATTTTGTAAGATATTTCTCAGTTGCCGAATGGTAAGAGATGTTTTCCATTCCAAAAATCGCAGGTTCCATTTCAGCATGTCAAAAAATTTAGTTATTAAATGTTTCCAGCTACAGCACTGTGTGAAAACATTAGGATTTTCAATCCCGACGTCACGATCACGAATCCCGTTGGATTCCGCATGATATTTGGCGGGATTTATCCCACAAGATGGAGAGCAAAATCCCACGAGATTTCCGTTCCTGCAAATATTTTCCATGCAAGTGTTTTCCATTTTTTGCCCGTCGTGAAACGAATATTTTCACGAACAATATCTGAAGTTTAAATCACCCTCTTTGCATACAGTCGAGTCCGCTTAGTGGAATAGGCAGTTTTCCAAGAAACATTATTCTAATAAGCGGGATATTCCATTATCCGGGACAAAAATAACACGCATAAACGGTGCAGTACACTGAAATTATATTGTATTAAGCGGGATATTCTTTTATCCGATATTCCAAAAAGCGGGCTCGACTGTATTTGCAAGAAGAGCAAGAAAAACTTTGTGTCGCATATGATGAACGGTGGATTTACCATTTAAAAATACAGTAAAAATAGAGTATATTTCTCTAAGAATATATTAATTTTCATTCGTGATTTCGGTTTTCTTTTGTTCAAATATTGGGAATATGCGTAAAAATTACAAACATTTTCGAAAAACATCACTAAGAACAGAAAAAGAAAGCGAAAGTATTACAGATTTCAAAACCCACTGGAGTAGCCAAAATTAAATATTGGAACACAAACCATTTACTTACTAAAAGTGCACGGACAATATTTTTCTCTGAAGAAATATGCAATGATAAACCTGACATTATTTATGCTGTCTTCTGAAGAAAAGTCCTGCCGATGTCTTCGTCGTCGTAAAGCTATTATTATAAATGTGCGCGGTGGCATGAAAATTATGTTGGACAAACTATCCGAGTAATCTGCAATACTCGGCATGACTTACAAATAGAGGACTGAAACTTGGATTAAACACAAGATGACTCGCTTGACAGTGCATACATTAAACAGTTTTAAGTTTTTTAATATATCTTTAAAATGAGAGGTAAAATTAGCGAAGTTATGCAAAAACTTTTTCTGGAGGCTTCGACTTTATGAAATCAATCAGCATCCATCCCCTGCTGTAATGAATCAAATGCACTGATACAATAACCAAAGTTAATTAAGCAACACGTGCAAGTTATATTGGATTTAGAAAGATACGCAAATCAAATAGACGTATCGGTTTTGTCCGAAATTTGCAGTTCTTGAACAAAAGCCAAACATGAACTCCATTGGAAGAGAAAAATGTATTTTAGAAGGTAATGAAGCTAATTGGGGATATTTGTTGCTGAATGTCCACAATTATATTTAATCTCTGTAAAACCAACTGCAGTGGAGCCACAGCGCGCGTTTTCATCAAGCACGTTATTTTTCGAGAAAAAATTCTCTCCCATCAAATACGAGCGATACTTTATTAAGACGTATTGGACTCTTTAGGGAGCACTCTTGTGCTCCAAACTATTGTTGCTAATTCGGATGTAAATTATTCGAGAAAACTACTAATTTAAAAAAGCACAACTTTTCTTATTTTAAATTAAAATCTAACTTTTCGAAAAATAAAGTTAATCCCGCGGCATCCCAGGATCCCGCGGAACTGAAAGTGGCGCGGGATTAGATAGAGAGAAACCCTAGTATACATATAGTATTACAATAAATAGACCACGTATAACAAAAAGAGTAACAACAAATGCATGATAGCTCAGCCGGAGTACCGGATAACTTAATTTCGGAAAAATATTCACCTAAATATTAGGGAGCTTTAAAATTATTCCACAGTACCGATGAGAACAGAAAAAAAAATACTTTTTTGCACTTTTTAAATACACTTTTTTTAATATAGGGTAAAAAATAGACGGCAATAATCCTTTTTAAAATCTCTAGATACTGAAGGTAAAATAAGCGACTTGGAAGTCGTCAAGTAAGTTAAAAATAAAGCAAAATAAATATATATATAGTTGATATGGATGTTATAGAAAACAAAAGGATGGCCAGAAAAATAATAAAAGGCATTTTTAGAAATAATTTTGGCGACAGAAAGTGTGAGAAAGATTTTAGCAGCTGCGTGGGACAGAAAGTGGTCATTTTGTTAGTAGCCCAAACAAGTTACACAAAATATTACTAATGGATACGTTAGAAAATTGCAAATGAACTGCAACGACTAAAGAAAAATTATGAATAAAAAGTAAAAAGTAAAAAAGTTCGCGAAATGCTCAGATTGTACTGTACTGTGAAAAAGGAAGTTTGAGATTAAATGAGAGTGAAGAATTTGAAGATTAATGCTTTTTTTTTTTAATGCTATTTTATCACAAGTACAACAGTGCAATGTTCCAAACTGCTCACTGTTCAAAAGAACAGTCATTCATTTTTTTTAGGTGAACGTACGGATTCGTCCATTTTAAGGATTCGTTCTTTTTGACCCGTTCGTTTATGAACGACACATCCCTAAGTACACACATACCTAACAGAGAATATAAAAAACAAATAAAAGAAAAATTGAATTTACTCCATCGAAATTATCACATTTAGTTTTCCGCCGCTCATATTTGGGCACTACAAAATTGATCTTTCAGAAAATCAAGCCCAGATTTTTTCGCCACAATCGGGCACAGAATACAGATAATTGCCATTTACACATAGCTTAAAGATTTCTTCTTACGAAAACACCGCGCCCGTTCAATAATAAGCAACAAATCCCACCTCCTTCCTTTCAAAATCTTCCCAGAACCTTTGCTGCATCCAGATAAAACCGAGAAGTAAAAATCCCGACACCACTAACCACGTTATTCTTTCTTTTCTTCTTCTCTTATACCCCCTCCTCCTCCCGCTTTCCTTTTCCACCGCTCGAGCCCGTTATCGAAAACGCCGTCGAGTTAATTAAAGAGACACATTTGAGGGAGCTCCACATTTGCCCAGACAATCGTTAAGCTGAATAATTACCGTCACAGAAATGATCTTTTCAACCTCTTCGCAGATAGGAAGGGGAAAGCTGAAAAATATGCGAGCCTTATTCTTTTTTTTTTTTTTTAATTCTATAATCCAGTTCCAATTTTATTCTCGAACGCGCAACGGAAGTATTTTTGTTCCCCGAACATTGTTTCTTGGAGAATAATTTCCCCGATCGTTAACTCGTTGGGTGCGGAGAGCAGCTGAAAGGCGGGTCTTGTCACGGGTTCATTAAATTCGGTTTTAATCAGTCCGATTGCTTTATCGAACTCAAAGAATGTTGTACGTTGCTGAGATGTCCGGGTGCTTCCTTTCTTAGGTGCAGCAAAAATTTCTAGTAAATTGATTTTCTGCATTAATTTTTAAAATTCATTCCACAGTAAAATTGTTTCTATTTCAATCAATATTTACAAAAACCAATTTTAACAGTGCTGATATTTTAAAAATAATCCAGTGACAAAAATAGAAATTGTATCTACCTTAAAAGCAATCCAATAATAAAACTTTCAGAAATCGATTTTTCTTTTCCTTTTAATTTTCTGAATTTTTACGTTTTCTCTTAAAGTAAAATATTTTCAAATCAGGATGCACAAGTTTAGAACGAAATCATGCGAGCAACTGTGCATATTTTGATTTATTATTATCAGAAACATAAGTGGATTTATGCTTTTCTTTCTTTCATTTCTTTTTGTGAAATTTTTTTCTGAAAACTAAATCAGAGCCTACAAGGAAATTACTTAATCAACACTCGATAACTCGAAATTCAGCGAAAACATTTGAGTTATTGGTAGTTTGAGTTAGGGAAAGGTCCCGCAGCCTTCTCAAAAGTTTAGGACCCAATAAAAAATTCTAACAATAAAACATTCTTGTCTCTTTGTAACAAGTTTACATCGAAAATATTTCTCTAGTTAAGTGTCAATATTTTGATGAAGGTGAGACAAAAGCTCACACACTGCAGTAAGAACAGCGCAATTATATCTTACAACATTTTTTGGTTCAATTATTCAACAGCATAAAAATAAAACGTAAGACGTGTATGTAATCTGTCGGATATCTTGGAGGTAAAGACGAATATTTAGCACATTTTTTGTTTATGAAAATTCAGATCTTAAAGATACTGTAAACGATATATTTAGATGTCTTGTTTAATATTTCATCTTTGCTTTCCAGACGTAGTTAGCTATAATGTTACTTGTATAGTCCTTAATGAAGTGGAACTAAATATACACTATATAATTACTTCTGGTGTTGAATAACTGCGTCTGATGCACAGAAGACAATTTATTAATACTTGCAGACGATATACTTTCTGCGTGGGTAGCTGAATGGGAGAACAATATAAAATACTGTAAGATTTCTTATTATTAAAAGCTACATGGGATAATCAGATTCTTTTCCAAGACATATAGTGGGTGGAATCCTTACGGTACCCATTATCGAGTTGGCAGCAAGGAATTCAACAGCTACTTTTACGCAATTTTGCAACATTTGTTCAATGTGTCTTTACTCCAATAGTAACAATATTATTAATACTAAAATGGGTATTAATAGTAATGCTATTGAAATAGCACTAATAGTGATTAAGGATAAAATAATTTGTAAACGTATTTATTGAATATATGTAAAACTTATATTTTCTCATAAATAAATTGAAATGGACAAAACTAGAGTTTTCGCTGAAGCTTTTAAGATTTGTGTATGCAATCAAATGTTAACTTCGAGCAACTTAAAGAACTGTGAAATATTACGGATTCATTAAATGCAGAAATTGAACACCTTAAAAAAGAATATATATATATATATATATATATATATATATATATATATATATATATATATATATATATATATAACATTTCTTTTTCACCTGTTTAACCAAACCATACTGTTCCTGTTTTAATCAGTTGAAAGTATTTGCTTTACCAAACGTGATGAAACTAAAACTTTCTAATAAAATCTCCGTAAAATCGTCAACGCAGCACCAAATTCTTTCTAAATATTTTATCGTATTAAAACATTTTAAGTTAAAAACACAACAAAGAAAAATAAAAAAACATTAATAATTTCAAGTGTAAGGGAAGCACTTGCAGAAGATCTTTTTCAATTTACAGTAATTGTAATAATAGAAAAATATTTACTCTTCTAAACGAGAGCTTCTACTCAGCGCAGTCAGTAAAAATCTTTCACTCAGACGATGATAAGCAAAATTAATTTAATTCTCAGCAATAAATAAAACTCGCTGACGCTTTTTCCACTCAGAGATGGATGTTAGAACTAATAAAAAACTCTTCAATTTTAGAAAGGAGTTAGATGCAAAAGAATAGAGGCAGAAAAATAACCTACTAACAGTTTTTCAGTTGCATATTAAATCAACTCACAGTTCTAAGCTGGAATGAGCCACCTTGCGGTGATTTAAGAAATAAGAAAAAGAGGTACTTATGCGCATACATTGTGGATATCTGTTCGGACAGATCAAAATTTTTGTAAGAGTACATTTTCTTTCTTCGTTTTACCTCTTTCAGCAACCATTAGCCAGATGCAGTCATGCATCCTATAGTTTGAATTGCGAATTACACATATTGTTATTTGGTTTCTTCCATGGAAAATTTTAATTGTGATCCTTAAGCAAACTGTCGATTTTCGATTGATAAATATCCAAAATTTTAGAGAAGAGAAATTAAATAATGCACATAAATTAAAATATTAAGTTGATTTTTCAGAGAAAAAGTCAAGCAACAAGCCACCATTTCAAAATTTTAGAAGAAATGTAAATAAATAACACATGTTTCGTGATCAAAATATCAAAATCCAGAGCAGCCAAAAACGTATCTTAAATTGAAGGAATGAAGAAATCTCATCTAGTATAATATAATTGAAAGCCGTATCAAAATTCTCCACAAGAGCAATAAAACTAAAAATGCGAGCCACACACTTTTAGAACGGAGCCAATTTTATTCTCAGTAGACAGTTTTTAACCTTACATTGTTCTCCGCAACTGTTCGCGAATGAATGATCATCAAATCGTTAGCTCTTAGGGTGTGGCGGGGGTCGTCTGCGAAGTTCAATAAATTCAGCTTTATGGCCTGAAATTTCTTTTCAGCTTTTAGAAGTATGACATCTCTTTCTACCTCTTTTCAATCTCTTCTCTCCAATATGTTTGATGAAAACTCTTTCAAAATGATAAAGTAGCTGCTTTTATGGCTTGTCTCAAAGAATGACATTCTTTTTTACAAGCTTGACTTTTTCGTTCAAATAAAATAATAGCGGTGATGTACAAGAAATTTTCTTTACCTCTTTGTGTGTTATATTATTTCATTTATTTTCAACGTTATTTATATTTTATGGTTTTTTATTAGTCAAAGTTATTTTCAAAATGATCATACAGGAGATAAAATTTGTTTTTTTCAGTTTAAGGTAAAATTATCTTTAAGCGTCTTCATGCTTTATATGGATTTCAATATTATAGAATGGAAACAAAAAAAAGGTACTATTATTTTAACCTTTTCTCATTCTAGAGTTGAAAACGTTCCTGTAAGATGTATTATATTTTTCTGAGTAGTAGATTTACACGTTGGGGACCCGTCGCAATGTATTTTCGGGGGCCCTTTGCCTGTTACAGATCTATATAAAGCATTTGTCACGGGCGTTTTTTATTCTCCTTTGGGGCACCTACGATCACGAATGGGGGCCCAATGCAACTGCAACAGTTGCGACATGGTAACTTCCTTACTGGTTTTTCCTTTACAACTAATATATCTAAACCCCGGGAAATTGAGTATTTTTATTTCATTAAACTTCATGAAGTGGGCTCCAAATTTTAGAAATGGTTTTGAATCTGAAACAAAGGAAACTATTTTTTTAAGAAATGACATGCATGGTGAACATCTGTACTTTAACGGTTTATTCCTTGCATAAAATAAAGTGTTCAAATTTTTTTAGAAAAGAAATATTTTCGAATACCCCATAGATGGGACTTTCACCCGATTTAGTATCAAGAAGAGGCATTGTGAAATTTCAAAAACATGAAAGAATATGATACGACTAATTTTTTTCGGTACAAATGCGATCAAAAAGAAATCCTTTCCAAAATTATTTGATCAACGTTAACAAGACTAAGATAAAGTAATAATTGACTACAATAATTTCAGAGTAATAGTAACTTTACCAGAGCTCAATGAATCCAAAATTTCGTGAGTGGAATTGCAAGTACAAAAAATCCATGTCATAATAAGTAAGTACTCATCAAAATTTTGAAAAAAAAACGAAATCTCTAATTATCAATCTGATACTCAGTACAATAGCCCTACTCAGTTCTTTGATATCGAGTTTTTGCAGCAAAAAATGCTAGCCCATTTTTGTCAAAAATAACTTAGCAATACTTTTTCTAAACGTTGTTCGGAATCATCTTTTGGTCATTAGCTTCGTGGGTGCGGTGTACTGTTACGAAAGGTCTTGTTCGGAGTTCATTAAATTCAGATATAGTCCTCCCAAATCTCATCAGAGTGAAAAATTATGACATCTTACTCAGATTGCAGTTCTTTTTCCTCTGAGTGATTAAAGTTTATTCCAAGATAGAATTCCTTGACATTTAATGCAGCAACTGCTGAAATTTTGAAACAAGAAAGGAAGAAAGAAAGCAAAAGGAAAAGTATGAAGAAAAAAGAAAATAAATTGTTTGTAACAAATTCATTTTTTTACATTTAAGGATTGCAGTCAGATTTTTCTTTTTCTTTCTTTCTCATTCGTTCTTTTTTATTTTTCATTTTCAAAATTCTGTAATCTTGAAATGATTACTTCCAAACTATTTATTACTATTTACTATTACTAAAAGGCATAATTTAAGTTTTTCTTCTCAGATTTTTGCAAAAATACGCTACTTTTCGTAAATGACAATATTTTTAAACTATGAGGCAAGACGCAATAACAAAAAAAAAAATATATGCATGCTGGTGGAAATGTACGCAGTTGTAATCTAGACATATAATTAGATAATATGTTTGTTGTGTGTAGATCATTTCGAGGAAATATTTTAAGGCCAGAAATATAAAATTTATTACCTAGTAAAAATTTTACCAATGCTGTACACATCGTCATCCGATTTTAGATAAATTTTGAAATAAAATTATTTATGTTTTATAGGACTTTAAGCGCTTTTAACATAAACTGTTGAAAACTGTAATTACATATAATTGTAACAAAATATATTATCAGTATTCATTATATTTTGAAAATATTGTACGAATAATTCCAATGTATGTTTTCTTTTCTTTTTCTTTTTTTTTTGCATTCATTTTTTCAATGTATATTCTTATGTCTCGTAATTTCATAAATCACCGGCGGCAAGTTCCTGCTAAGCATATACTAACTCCCTAATTTTCCTTTCTATCCTTAATCCTTATGGGAATATAAACGCGAACTTCAGCAGTTCCTAAATAAGCAGACGCTAGAGAAAGGAGGGAGGAGGGGATTGTTAAAAAAATGAAGGAAAAGTAATACGACTGCTATCTCTCCGCACAAATGAAAGAATGCATAATGGCGGCAAGCGAAATTAATGTCCCAAAAAATGATTCTCGAAATGCCCCGCGGATCGCGAGAAACAGCGTGAATAGCAGATTCGGGGTATGCAAATAAATATTTATCCCGCTTTTACCCGGGCTTATCTCACGGTTCGTTACAGAAAGAAAACGTGCCGTTTTATAAAGGCCGTTATGAAAAATGATTCGATTTTTTCGTTGTTTTTTTCTTCCGAAAGGAGTGGGTTTTCTTTCTCTTCGTTTTGTATTATTTTTGTCTTTTACTTCATTTAACCTTTACATCTCGCAACGTATCTTTTTATGCGGAATGTTACGTCTTTTACACTCTTTTAAGCACGCCAACAGGATGAAAAAAAAAAAAAAACATTTCCCTTTAAGTTCTTTTACCACAAGTAATGCAGTTTGTTCTAGCTTAGTATAAGTCTGATAACACCAAAAATAGCACTTAAAATGAGGTTTTAAATATTAAAAATGATCGTTATTTATTTATTTACTCCTCTTTTATTTATTTATTTTTTTTTTTGAAAGATAATTAGAAGATGAAATGAAAATACTTTTTTACTACACGTTTTTAATTAGTTAGTTTTTCAAGAACAAAAGTATAAACATGTTATTGAAAATGAAAAGTAATTACAGTTTGTATTTGCATTACCTCAAGCAAATGACTTTTAAATAACTAGTTTAAAATACATTAATTTTAATATTTATTGGCGTCAGAGAAATTTTGAACGTCTGTGCAACCACTGTTCAAGCATTGAAAAACGAAACTGTGTCTCAAAACTTTAGTCAAGCGTATTTTCATGTTTTGTATTTAAAAATATATATATATATATATATATATATATATATATATATATATATACATCGTGGGAAATGCATGTAAAGAACATGCTTTTTTTTAAAAATATCAACAGTTGTTTTTTTTTTGCTTTTACACAAAATTTAAAAAAAATTTACAATTCAAAAATAAAAATAGTTCAAATCTCGATTCGATCCGCTGAAAGTATTTTGTGTGTGTGAGGGGGGGGGGGATCCTTATTACGGTCTTCGCTGTGTGTCTTTCACACTTGCGTAAAAAATGTTGTTTTGGTATATTATGCGCATTAAACTATAAATTTTAGTTTCAAATTCAGTTTCACTATTAACGTAGCAAGTCACACCTTTTTGTGAAACTGCGCTATTTTAATCACTCAATAACATTATATTTTTTATGAAAAAGTCTCTTTTACTTAAATTAATTTCTACTTTTCTACTATTTCTCTTCAAAATGGTTTGTAATGGATTCAAAACTCAAACGGTCTAAGTGACCACAGAAAATAGTAAAGGTGCAAATCAAAATTGCAAAATGTATCAAGATTTGACAATAATTGTCAACATTATGGTAACTTAATCGCCCAGATTTTAGTATGTATTGAAACTGAAAATGAAAAATCGTATAGGGGAAACATTTTTGCTTGACTTAATCAAGAAAGCTTAAATGGTAGTTTAGGGGAGTATTTACGATGTACTGAGTTTATCGCTTTTGGATATGATCCACAAAAAAAAAAAAAAAAAAAAAAACCAAGCCATTAAAAACGTTAAAAATTCTAGTAAAATGCGAAGAACTTCTCCTTCTAATGTAAACAAAATTAAAATCTACATTAAAATTCAAACTATATTTAAATCATTAAAAACATGGAAGTTGCTTTGCTGTATGAATTGATAATACTAAAAACCACCCTACGACGTTAACGATACGTTTGTATTTTCGTCAAGGTGGAAAGAAAACAGTGCAAAACGCCAAAGGGCCATCATTCTATTATACTCATACCTAGAAATGTACCAACTTGTATAATCGCACACTTAATAGACTTTAAGATTTCTCATGAAAAAAAGATTACTTAAAAGAAACTTCATAAATTGCCTGATAAAATCGATTTAGGTGATCACTCTAATCAAAGATTCCAATATCGATAAGCCTAACAACATTCTTTATCGGGCTTGATACTCCATCAGTTTGTTACATAGAAACAAAATTTCAAAAACAGCGACTACAGCCGAGTTCGTATAGTTTCAAAGCACGCAATATCTTAATTATCTTCATTCAATCAACACATATGATTAACTATTAGTCAACAAGCTTCCGATTTAAAAATTGCTCCTTTGAACTTTCCAGCCGTTCTTCTTAGAACCTGTTTAATATAGAGTTTGGCAGTGAGTTATGTATTTGGCTCTTCCCACATTTCCTATACAAATGGTTTAACCGCTAGGATATTTATTTGCTATGACGGAAAGCTAAGTGCACAAAGCACATTTCGCTACCGTAAATACGATGTTTTAAGCGAATATAATATAGGCCTGCTAAAACAGGACTTTCATCTGGTGACGATCCACTTTAAAATTATTTTGGGAGCGAAATGTTTGTAAATTTGCAATTTGATAGAAAAGTGACATTGACATAAGAAGTTGAACTTATTTATTGAACATTTATTGAATCACTTAACCACATAAAGATGGCGCCACCAGTAATCTCCACTTCCATAAGTTAGACAAGAAGCTGAAGGAGAAGAACGAATTCGTCGGTCTCCCGTACTCGTGGTAACTTCTCAGTAAAAAATGCAAAATGTTGTCAAATTTATTAAACTTGGCAGCTTTCCTTTATTTAAATTCAATACAGATGACCAGTTTCAATAAAGAATAGTTTAAAAATATCTCTTGACTAGCTGGTTTGAATGTCTTTTTAACTAGAAGAACATCCAAACAATCACATCCTAAGATCAACATTTGGATCACTTTAGCAGTGAAAAAACTTAAGTTGTCTTCAGAATTACGCTGGTGCAAATAATATATGTACGTAAAATAGTCTCCTGCCCGAACAGGTACTCTAATTAATTGAAATGATTATTCAAACCGAACCGCGAAAGAACGAAAAGTAAGTTCCATTAATTCTTATTTTTGCTGCACTTTGTGCAACTTGAATAAGAACATATTATTAAGGATTGGTGATTTGTTTTCTCTCTACTTTAGTGAAAACATAGAAATATCTTTTACGTCGTACGTTGGATCCTTACTTTTTTTTACATTACAATACCCTAACAGACCCCCTAATCTAGTTCAACTCGGTAATTCAAACCAAACGATGAAGGGACGGACTTTACTTTGTAAAGTCCATCAAATGCTTATTTTTACACAGTTTGCACATTAAATAAGTACAATCGGAGCTAGGCGATTTGTTTTCTTTCTACCTTGGTGAAAACATAAATAAATCGTTTAAGTCATACGTTAGTTCCTTATATATATATATTTTATATTACAATGCCCTAACAGAACCTTTAATCCAGTTGACCTTAATAGTTCGAACCAAACTCTAAGAATGAAAAATAAATTCCATCAAATGCCTATATTTATACAATGTGCATATTAGAGCTGGGCGATTTTTTTTTCTACCTTGGTTAAAACATAAAAATATCGTTTACGTCGTACATTGGTTCCTTATATTTTTATATTATATTACAATACCCTAACAGAAACAGACCCCTTAATCTAGTTCAACTCGATAATTCGAACCAATCTGTAAGAACGAAAAGTAAATTCCCTTAGATGCCTATTTTTACACAATGTGCACATTGGAGCTGGGTGATTTTTTTTTACCTTGGGAAAACATAAAAATATCGTTTACGTACTATGTTGGGTCCTTACATTTATTGTATACTACGATGCCCTAACAGATCCCTTAATCTAGTTCAACTCGATAGCTCAAACTAAGCCGTATAAGAAATAAAAGTAATTTTTATAAAATTTTTATTTTTAAAATATCTCATTCCAAATTGTTCGCATGAATAGCAACTAATGTTTGTTCAATAAATAAATAATCACTCTTATTGCTCAAATATTTTACCATTAGCAGAGGTGGAAAAATTGTTTCAGAATCTTCATCTACACCTTCATCGGCTCACTCACAGTCACTCTGATAAATTCAAAATCGCAACATTTCCAATTAAAGCAAATTTCAACAGATAATTAACAAGAACTTCAAATATGTTTATTCGTAAATAACTTTCATCTAATCACCGTACGTTTGAAATATGATTTGTTTTGAAATTTTTCTAAAAAATCTATTTCAAACGCTACATTTAACGCCAGCATATATTTTAATTAATCACGCAGTATTTCATTTCCAATTAGTCTTTTTCATTATTTTCGCTTGTTCTTTCACAACTAATCAAAAATGTGAAACAACGTAGTGATTCTATTTCATTTGATAAAATATTTATGGAATGTGTTTTGTGTATTGATATTTATTAAGTATATTTTTGATTGTGTGTAGAGTTAGTTTTTTATTATTATTAATTTTATTTAAAATATTATTTTTTTCTCAATTTTGAAACTGTGCTACAGAAGGTTTTTTTTTTTTTTTAAGTTGACACATAGAAGTGAGAAGTAAATGGTTCAAACATTATTTTACCAGTCATTGACTTTTTAGCTCAGATTTTCAATTAACATCTTATTTACTTTTAGCTTTCATTTATTTGTCCATTTTTTCCAAGTTTTATTTTATTTATTGCTTTTTATTTTTAGTTTAACCTCTTTTCTCTCTCTCTCTCTTTCTCTCTCGTTTTTATTTATCTTCTTTTTTTATCCTAGTTTTGTCGGTTTTCTAAATATTGTGTACATACTTGCAAGGTAAAAATCTTTAAGAATATAAAATGACAATTCTACAGAATGTAATAAATAAGAAATTTCCTTTGTTTCATCATTACGAGAAAGTTTTATTTTTCCGCATTTTCCTCACTTGTTACTGAGGCTTCACATTGGTCACGCGTACTAAATTAAATGAACAACAAATTTAGCACTTGATGTAGAAAGCGTTTGATTAATAAGAAGTACCATCGTACCACGTCTATAGTGAAGTCGAAGGGACCAAATAAGAATGTCGTAATAGTCGTTAGTTTAATAATCCAGTGGTTTAATGATCCATTTTAAAAAGGTAAACGCGAAAGAGATTTGAAGCTATTATATTATAACCATTAATTTGGTATAAACAACGTGGTTATAAGCTATCATTGCTAGTTTTTATACACTGAAACAGTGTGTGAGCAAATTTTTTTATATAATATTACAAGCCGTAAAACTATTATCTCTCTCTCTCTCTGTGCTAATTCAAAAACACTTTACTCATACTTAAATTGATTGATATTTTTTATATTATTACATGTATTTAAAATGTATAATATTAATTTGGATATCAAAACATACTTCAAATTTCTCAACTGATTCCCTCCAATTTATGAATCAATAAAAGATAATCAGAGTAAAGAATTACAATTTTTAAATTTTAAAATTGATTAAAAATAAATTTATCTATTCAAGGAAATTCACAACACAAAAATCATTTTGCTTGCTTTTAAATAAGGAATCAATTTCAAAACTGTGGAACAAATCTTATTCAAATGCAATATGTTTATACGTTTACGCCTTAAAAAAAAAAATTGTTTTCCAAAGCGAGAGCCTTTTTATATACATTTTAGACGAATACAAATTGGAAATATATTAAAATCGTTGCAACTCACTTTTAATTTCCTCGTATGAAGTATTCCAAAATGATGAGAACCTGAAAAGACAAAAAAAAATTACAAAATGATGCAATTATATGGGAAATTATCGAAGAAAAAATACTTGAAAAATTGGCACAGAGATACGTAGCCTTAAACACATTTTTTCTTGTTTTTAATGAATGTTATAAAGAAATGAAACGTCTTATCTTTCAAAATAAAACACTTTTGAATAAAAAATTATTTTAATGTTTTCTTTAATATGGCTAATAATATGAGACACGTGCAACACACAAACTTTATTAATTATATTTTCTAAAAAAAATAGATGCAAGGGAAGATAGTTTTAGCATATATATTAGTTTTGCTTTGATAGTGCATTTGCTCACATTTACTACAAGTCAATATATATATATATATATTTCAAAAAGCAAATTTTTGTATTTATACCCATTTTAAGTCTTAATTCATACTTTTGACGAATGTTGCGAGTATTTGTATTTATCTATGCATCCGTTTCGCCTTAAAACTAAACTTGTGTGCCTTATTTTAAACATTTAAAAAATTATTTCTTCACTATTTTGCCAAAATTACACTTTTTCAACTTTACTGTGATGCAATATTTTATTTCCACGCTATCATCATATGCAACGGAAACAAAATCGGGAATGTAGGAATTTAGTTTTTTTTATTATTTCAGTCTGAAACTTACTCACTGCAGATTTATATTCCATATTTTTACACAGGGTTCACTTTGTTCTGTTATTACATTCTCAAATTGTATTTGTCCAAGATTACCAACACTTGAACTGCTTCCAATAAGTTCTTACTTAAGCGCGTACACTTCCTGTAGAGGTTCAAAACTTGTATATTCACACAGCTTGTAAAAACTCAAATACTCATACTATGGCAGCACGGTAAAACGTAAGAACATCTGTTTTATATTCGTTGTAATGTTACTTCCATCAATATAGTTACGAAAATAAGAAGTCCCACAACTGAAAACTACATTTAAGTTCTTCTTTTTCAATTTGTGCAAAATCCCTATCGTAACCTAAAACGTAACACTATAGGAAGAATTTTTATTTTCCAGTAAATATAAAACTTTCCTGTTCATTTAAAGTAAATTACTGAAAAAGAAAAACAAAATCTAAATGTATAAACACCCAAACAAATTAGGTATTTCACAGCATGGCTTCAAATGTATAGACACGAGTTCCTCCATAAGTTTTTCTTTAATATAATCTATTAAGTAAATCTATAAACGCGTATATTCGAATGTGTACCACATCATAAATAACAATGGAAACAAATGGGTGGCGCACAGAAGCTGTTTCATTAAAAAAAATAAAAAAAAACTGAGATAATTCGAAAATTTCTACTTTAAATGCAAAACAGACACCAAAACAAAACATCTATTCTCTCACCAAAAAAATGAATCATGGAATAAATGAATACGTAAGCTGCGTAAACCAACTCGTTCTGGTGGGATTCGAAAGCAATTACAACTCGTTCCATTCCATCCCCTTTTCCTGTCTTCTTTCCCTTTGCGCACCAATCAGAAAAAAGTAACATCACTTAACAACTTGAATCACTCAGCATTTCATTATGACGCCGAATCATCCAATACGTATACGTCAGGGATTCACTTCAGAATGTCCTTTCCGGCAGACGTCACACAATAAACCCGATCGGACACGCTAGCTCGCGTGCGACCATCTTTTCCATCCACCCCTTGCCGAACAATTCCCACCCCACCTGTGCAAGTCGGGATATTCCATCCAGTTTTCATTCTCGCCAGCAACAATGTACACTTGTATTTCTGGCGGGAAAATTGGCCGAGCACGCAAGTTGTCTGCAAAAGATCGAAGAGTCTAAGGTAAACGGAAGATAACTAATTAGCCTTTGATGTCTTGCAGTAGTTAGAATTTTCTTCTCTGCATTGTTTTTCATTATCAGCATCTAGTTTAAATAAACCCTGTCAACTTGTCAAAATGATTTCTATGTGATAAAGCTCCGATGGTGAAAGGGATGGATTAATATTTATTTTTAAAAGATCAAGTCTGAATGGAGTGACAGTAATCCACACCAAGAGGAGATGGTGTTCATTGTCCTTAAAACGCGAATTCATTTTAAAAAGATTGTTCAAAAGCATTCATTAAAAAGACCACATTCAAATTCATTAACACATAATACTATTTTAGCTTAAGCAATGTATTTTTCTTTGATTTTCTTTTTTCAGTTTTACATAACATATTGGTATGTTAGTTATACGTCAGGGTATGCAGTACTTTACTGATTCAGGGAAACATACCAGTTGGAGCAAGTGCTTCAATAGTGGCCACTTCAAGGTTTATATTTGAAAAATAGGTTTCCAGGTTTCCCAATGCATTTAAAAGAGCATTAAACGTGCAGAAGGTATCACCTCCTGCACGTTTGAATCCATTGAGAAACCTGCAATTCTATTTTATCAAATATAAACATTTGAGTAACCACTACTGAAGCAATATTAAGCACTGGCTACTACTGGTGTGTTCACGTTACAGTGTACTAATAAGAAAAAAAAAAAAAAAAAAAAAACTTTTTGAAACTGGTTAAATATTTTAGCTTTCTAACAGACAAACTTTTTAAAATATTTTAAATGAGCATAGGGTGCTCGTATACGGCACAAATGATCGAGCAGTTTCCGAAAATTCTCGGGAGGAAAATGAATATTCGAAAACTATCCTAATAAAACACAAAAATTGTAACAATTTCGTACAGTTTTTTACCTGCATACGCATGGATCTAACAATGATTTTAGACTCATTTGGTTGTAGCACCTTGTTGTCGGTTTGATGCGCCACCTTTCTGGTGCATTTGTTATGTGTCTGTTGCCCTTCTGTGGCAACCTGTTGCCTTATTAACTTCGCCCTTCTGATGCCCATCCGATATTCCTGTTGCCTTATGATGCGATTGTGATCCTTCTGATGCGGCCTATTCATCTGTTTAGCCCTGCTACCAATAAAATGCTGCGTGTTGGCTTTTAAAGGGCTATATCCGTCTTCTAAAGCACCCTGTTGTCTTTATCCAACTACTGCTCGATTCAAGTACATCACTCAGGCGCAAAGTTCAAGTTGTCATGGCAACGCGTGGCCAGCTTTTAAGTAAAAAATAAAAATAAAAAGTAACAAAAATATTTAAAAAAACAAAATAACAACAAATTTACAGACTGATTGTAAAAAATAATTATTATGAACACTTACACATTTTTAAATCACTTGTAATTCCCAACACTAATATTAACATTACGGAGAGAATATGGGAACTGTTCAAATGTGCCCCTAGAAGTTGTGTTCAAAAATGCCAAAAGAACTAACTTGGAAAATAAATAATCCTTAAATTAATAAAATAAAAGTTAGACTTTAATAAATTTATTTGACCATTCATAAAATGTTTTTCAATAATAAAGGCTTATTAGCTAGTTTAAAATATGTTTTCATGTGAAGAAAACAATGATACAATTATCTTTAATGCCTGCTAAAGTAAAGAAGTCACCACAAAAACATAAACTGGCTCATTGCTCTAAAAGTTTTGTCACGAGGTAGGACTGGAGTAGCTCTCTGAGAATTTTAAAAATTGTTTGCTTGAAGATACCTTTGTGAAATATACAATGTTTAAATGTGCTCTCCTTTCTCCTCCATTTTTCTTACATGATATAAATTGCACAAGTTATTATTTCTTTTTTTTTACATAAGCGATACTGAATTATTGCTTATGAATTTACGTTTAAGGCTTTTTGAATTTAATAAATAAATAATGAAATTAAACTTAATTGGCCTAATTAAGCACCTTTTAGTTATGTATTATTACCCAAGGGATGTTATATTAGTAAAATAACATGCATAAATAATTACTGTATTGCCGAGAAATGATTCAATTTCAACAAGGTAAATATTTTAATAAATGTACTTAAATCTCGAATAAAATGTGCAGTATGTGAAAATAAAATACGCACCATAATGTTTGCCATTTACAACTATTACTTTCACCATAAACAAACTCATTCCATACCAACCGCATCTTAAGCGTCAAAGTTCATACCAATAGGCTACTAATTTACATGACGTTTCCTAAAATAATTCATCGAAATCTAAAGTTATTTTAATTTGGGAAATTAAAACAGAAACATCGTTTGTAAAGCGTGAGCTGAAAAGTATTTGCATTAACAATCCAGAGACATTTAATTTCAAACAATGGAATATTTTGAACACTTAATTGCTTTTAATGTTGGTGTGCAACTGCGCGGTAGCCAGAGAAATAGAATAAAATGGCGGGGATTTTATTCTGATTTTCTACAAGTGAATTCCATCGTAAATGCATTTTCGCAGTGGTGTTAACAATTAAAATGCTAAACACAGTTTTACTTCTTCAATTTAGACGCTTAAACTCGCGTAATTAAAACGGTTCCTGACAATAACAGTTCTGTGTTAACAGTAAATAGCGCGTGGAATTTTGTTCTATTTTTTTCTCATTTTAAGCCGAAATTTCGAGAATATTTGGACGTGTACTCTTCGAATTTGTTCGAAATCTGCGGGAAATTCTTCAGTGGTTTGTGAGTTTTTAATTTAATCTATAGAACGGATTTTTTTTTCTTTTCTTTTTTTTCTTTTGAGTTACATCCCGTCTCATACCCCGATGCATACCTATCTAGTTTGTTTTTTAATTTACTTTTTTATTGCATTTTAGGTAGTTTTATTTGATGTAATTCAAAACATATTAAATACAATATGGAAAAATGTTTTTATTTGTATTCAATATTTTTCTGGAAGTGTTCAGGTTGGCTAAACTTTCACGCTCAGCGCCATATTGAATTATACGTCTCTAGGGAAATGGGTGATTTGTTTTATTTGCATTTTTCACATACTCGTTCACTGATTTTTAGTAGTTTTATTTGACTATCAATTTCATCAAAAACAGATAATATGCAATAGAGAAAACTCTTTTGGTAATAGTTTGACATTGTACTTGAAGCGTTCAAACCGAGTAAATTTCAGGCACATTGGCATTTTGAGTAACATCCTTCTCTGCTACGGGTTCTTTTAACTGAGTTTTTCACATCTACTCACTCGTTCTTTGAGTTTTCCATAACTTTCTTTGAATTAATTGAAAACAAATGAAATAAAATATAGAAAACGTTTTTATTCAAATTTTGGTAATATGCTTGAATAAATTTTCGCACATTTTGAGTAACATCCGTGCTAGAGAAAACTTTTTTTTTTTTTTTTTTTGCCGTTTTTCGATTACTTGTTCAATGATTTTAGGCAGCTTTGTTAAACTTATGTATTTTTCAAAAAAGAAAACATTGTATTTATAATTTGACAACGTACTTATCTGCGCAGGTCGACTAAACTTTCATGCTCAGCGCCATTTTGAGTAACATTCGACTCTAGGATTTTTTTTTAAATTACTATTGCTTGCGGTTTTGCATCTTGATTGATTTCAAGATAGTCTTCAAATTCAACCAAAGCAGATAAAATGCAATAGATGGAAGATTTTTATTCATATTTTGACATTATGCTTTTCGAACACTGCTCCATTCTAACTAACATCCGTCTGTAGACGTGTAGTTGTTTCTTTTGCATTTCTCGCATAGTGGATCGATGGTTTTTAGATACTTTTGATTGGGTTAGGTCAAAACATATTAAGTAAAATACAGAAAACGTTTTTACATTTAAACATTGTGCTTGAAATGGTTGTGGTTAAACTTTGAAGCACAATGTCGCAAATAATTATTAAGCCTAAACTATACCCGCCCAAAGGTTAGGAGGTTAAACCGTAAATAACGCGTGTGTACTGCATCCAAACAGTAATCTTATCACATGTCAATCCTTTCAAAAAAATCAAAATTTAACATTAAACACATTTTTAAGAATGTCCAATGATTGCAGCTTGTAAAACTTGCTCAATAGTCATATTTTACTAATGACATATTTTACTAACCTTATTAAAGTCTAAGTTAAAGTCGAAGTGGAGTTGGTTAAATCTTTCACAAAATACTTCAAAATTCATTTCTATAAAATACCAGTACATTCAAAAAAAAAAAAAAAAAATCTTCAAGTTTTCTTCAAGTATGAAAAAAGTTTTATGCAAACTTTTAATTCGATATAAAAAGTTTTGATTTATGATATTGCTCTATGAACAAAAATAGCGCTTTGATAAATTTTCTACCATGTGTTCAAAATATTAGAAATATATTTCTAAATAGAGTGGATTAAATTATGCTAGGAATTGCAGCCATTCAAAATAGTTTCAAAATACATGCCGATGGAGTTATAACTTCATAACTTAATATGGTTTCACAATAAATTATAAATACATCTTTCCTTAATAAATACAAAGGATTAAAGTATTCATAAATAAACGATAAAATAACATCAGAGAATTTTGGTGCTTACTCAAAAGTAGGGCTTTTATGCGCTAGTTGAATTAGCGTCTTTTCAAGAATTCCTTTCAATACTAATTTGGTAAAAATATATTCAAGCACAGAGGCCATAGCAAATTTCTGTGACTTTTGCATTTTCAGCCGCATTCAATTTCAACATTAATCCCCTTGAAGCTAAATATCTATTTGATATCTTGTTTCCGACGCAGAAAATGACCCGCTTTTGAAATGCTTTTAGGAATTTCATTTCGTTGGTACAAAAGATCCTCAATGCTAGTATCGTCTGCGAAAGGGGCTTGCTCCAAGACGCCCTTAAAGAGGCTATAAATATTTACGATATATATTTCATTCCATTCAGCTTTTACATTAGAAGAGGGGAATAAGCATCATCGTGGCAATTTAGAAGCAAATTCCGCCAAGAAATTCGAGAGCGTCGCAATTGGCTGTTGGCTTAAGTTCTTGGCCAATAAAAAATTTCCAGTTAAATGGAAATCGTCCCAATAAAGGACATTGCGTGCGTAGCATTTTATTTAAATAAAAGTTTGCACTACGGACGGGTAAGAATTGATCAGTGGCATTATGCGGAACTAGAAAAGAAAATGTTGAGTTTTGGGGTTGGGGGAAAATTTCCCGAGTTATGTAGTCTATATGGTTAACGTTTTACTTCCAATTTACGAGAAATTTATTGAATTCTGCTTAAGGTTGGATGTTCAATTTTGAGATATTTTTGCTTTTCGGGTTGTTGATAAAATTTGATGGTATTCAAAATATAAAAAATTATTTTTTTCCAAATAAGTTATTGAATGATTTTAAAATCAAATTTTAGTTCTAAAAACCAGGATTGTGGAATCGGAGTCAGAGTCGGTCAATTTCCCATCAAGTCCGTAACTCTGCCAGTGTCTGCGGAGTTGGAAAGATTTGGGGGTAAAGGAGTAGGAGCCGAAGGTTCTAAAATTTCCTGAGTCGGAGTCGGAATAATTTTCCCTCCGATTTGGCAGCCCTGATAAAAACAAGAAAATACATCTCGAACATAACGTATTGGGAAATTATTATGTGTGTTTCAAATTTTTTAATAATATTTTGATTATTCACGGGCTTTTTTTTTCAACTTAGTGTATATCTTTGAACCTCTTACTTTCATTTATTATATTCAGTGGAATATAATACTTTAATAATGTTACACAATTTAGTTTACCTTGAAGGGTGGGTGCTATGGCCTATTTTGACCTAATTAACAAAGAAAATTATATACAATGAACTTCAAAAACAGCGTTACCTCGTGAAATAAAAAGTTACATAGAAACTAAAGGAAAACTTAAACCACCTCTTTCTTACACAGAATACAAAATATAGCTCGACTATTTAATTGCTCATAAATATCATTCGTTCTTTGAAAGCTCAATCTTATCTGCATTCTGCCAGAAAGATTGGAAAAAGCAGCCTAGCGATAAAAAGTACTGCAAATAAATGCCATTTTTTCACAATTAGGCCGCACAAAAGAAGCCTTGGAAACTTACTTAGTTTTGGCAAATAGTACTCATGATTAGAGTACAAAATGCAATAACACATCTATTTTAAAACGTGTTTAGCACTGATACTTGCAAGCCTATCATTACATTTTCGAATACGGCATGGCAAAATGTAGTTTTCGCATCTTCCAGACAAGTGCCCCTTCTCGTCATATTCACAAAAATTTCGCTACTTAATCGCAAATTGCAACGCTTGCTGCTGCGAACGGCCAGCGGTAAACACAAAACCATAAATCTCCCCAACATTTACTCAGTCATTAGTCCCATTTACTTTTGCTTTGCGGGTTTCATTTCCATGCAACGCAATGATAAACACCGTCCAGGCTGCTCACACGTCACACCAGCGTGATTGATGTTGCACCCGCCCAGCCAATGCCAAAAAAAAGTAGCCCGGGTTCCCGGATTCAACATCCCCCCCCCCCTGTTGTTGGTTTCCTTTTATTATTACGGAGGGCCCCAACTTGTCCTCCAGGGATTTTGAAAAAAATATAATAAAAGAAAAAGTTGAACAGCGCATGCGTCGTATAGCGAGAATAAAATAATTGGTTCGAGGGATTATGAGTTGGCGTGTTCTTTAGTCGTGGGAATTCGTGTCTCTGAAAGAAGCTAATGATGAATAAAGGCCAATGTGTGAAAACGAGCTATGGTTTTAGTTTTTTTTATAATCACTCTATTGTATTGATTTAAGTCAAGTGAAAGGATTTAATTTTTCCACTTGTAATACAGCAGGACCTCGTTTATCCGGTTCTCCGGATTATCTGAATCAAATTTGTAACCATTTAAAAAGTTCTATGGTAACATAGATAATTTTAGGTAAAAAAGAAACGTAACTAAAAATACGCTGAGCATTAACATTTTCTTTAAAATAAAAGTACATATCCGGCATAGATTGTGCAAGAAATTATTGCAATCTAACAAATACCACTGCAGCTGAACTGGAGCGATAATATTTTCTGATGATCGTAATTTATTCAAAAAACAGTCTAATTTGAACCAACCAGAAAAGTCAATAGACCTATCTTTTGCTTAAAAAAAATATGTGTTTTTTTTTTTTTGTAATATTTTGTAAACAATTAAATGTAATTTTGATGTAAAATATGTTTTTTTGTCTTCGGTAAGTTTACTTTTTTAAGGATTTGCTTGACTTTGTATCCAAATTTCCCGGATATTTAATCATCCGAATTGTTTTTGGTTAAAGTTAGTCTACGGATAAACAAAGTTGTACTGTATTCGTGATCATGTTAATTGTATTTTTCCCCCTTTTTTTACTTTTAGAAAATACTAACAGCAAATTCCCGATTTTTTTCTTCATCCTGATACATTCCAAACGCAAAAACAAATTTATACATTTTCTTTAATCATTTAATTTTGTGAAAACTCTAGGAAATGTTACCGCTTTGAATATTGCATTTCATTTAAAACTAATTACTACCCATTTTTTAGTCGAATGGTTTAAAAATTACAAATGTTCATACTCCAAAAATCAATGTGTTTGGAGAAATCTATATATTATATAGTATATTCTATATGATGCTAGAAACACTAAAGTTGCTTTAACGTATCACAAACACATTACTTCGAAAAAAAAAAAGGTTTCCAAAAAGAAGAATAACAATAAACACCCGTATGTTAAGCAGCGTAATATGCAATATCGGATGAGAAGTTTATAAATACGTTCCATTAACCGCACTTAAAGTTTCCACACAGATCAAATCTACTTGACACTTTCCCAATACCCACAGGCGTTTTCCTCCAAGCTTTCGTAATGACTACCTTACTTTGCATGTTTATTGATTGCCAGATCTTGATGCTATTACAATTGCTTGTATCGAGTTTTTGCTGAAGACACTAGCTCGCGTGAGGTTATATATCCAAAGATTGATTTCATGCTAAGTGCGATGGTTGTATTTAAACTCGGTTGTACCATTGGATAAAAGATTGCGTAATAGAGAGTGTTAGGGAAGCCCGAAGTGTTTGCCATGGATTTTTTTTCATTGGCGATGACGTAAGAAGCGTTTTACATCCTAATCTTTAATCTAGAAATACAGGGTGTCCGAAAAGTCCCTGACACATGTAAAAAATTCATAGAAAACCAATAAATTGTCGTATAAATTTGCGGTTTGCACAATAATACGTCATAGGTTCAAGTGTTTTTATGACATCAAAAAAAAAAAAAAAAAAAAAAAAAAAATGAAAAGGGGAAAAAAAGAAGGAGAAAAAAGGCATTTCGTAGCCAGGGTATCAGTATATGCTATGCTGGTAATTCTTCGTTTAGTAATTTTCATTCCTTAAAAGTTACTGACTAAACCAATACGATAGAGTGATTATAAAAAAAACTAAAACCACAGCTCGTTTTCACCCATTGGCCTTTATTCATCATTAGCTTCTTTCAGAGACACGATTTCCCACGACTAAAGAACACGCCAACTCATAAAGTTACTTAGTTAAATCGTTTTTGTTGACATGGGAAAACGCAAAAAGGAATGAAAATTACTAAACGAAGAATTTCAAGCATAGCATATACTCACACCCTGGCAGCAAAATGCCTTTTTTCTCCTTCTCCCCCCCCCCCCCCCCCACTTTTCATTTTTTTTTTTCGATTTTATAAAAACTCTTGAACCTGTGATTATGGTGCAAACCGCAAATTCATACGACAATTTGTTGGTTTTCTATGAATTTTTTAAATGTGTCAGGGACTTTTCGGGCACCCTGTATTTTCTAAATACATACAAAGTTATGTTACAGTAAATACTCCGGCCTTCTTTTTTTTTTTTTTTTTTATCATGAATCATTCTGCAACGATAGCAGGAAAGTGTTGCCATTTTGCGAACGACCCCTTGCCATTCGTCACCTAGTCAGTAATTAGTAATTATAGAAATTTGGCTCATTAGATCGCTGATAAATTTTTAGATTTTAAAGATATCAAGGTGGAATTTTTTTGTGAGATGTAGAATATATCGGAACTTCCGATTATGGAGGTTATAAATTGCTATCTTTCACGCATGCGCAATGAAAAATAAATTGCTTTAATTGCTCATTTTTCATTAAATTTTCAATATTTTAACTCCAAACTTTATTATTATGTTTTTCTAATATGCTGTCAAATGTTCTGAAAGTTTAGCAGCTTTTGACGGAAAACTTTGCGTGATATGAGCCGAAAACCTTCAAAAAAACTTTGCATTTTTGAAAGAAATGCTTAGATTTTCGTCTGTATAAAAGATACTTTCACGAAAATATAAAAGTAAATTCTAGATAGATTTTTAATCTATTTCTGAAATTTATAGCTAATTCCCAGCTATTTACAATGAAAAATGATGAAAAACGGTTATTTGTTTCCTAAATTTGTTGCTGGTCCCCTAAATGAATAGCAGACTTGGTTGTTATTGGAAAATAACAGCTAGATAATATTTTTTTTTGTGAAAAAATTACAGAGCAATTGGTTTTTTATTTCTCGAGAAATCCGTAAAAATGTAAATTTTTGAAAGTGTCCCAATACTTTTGGTCATATAGTGCACGTATTCAACTATTGCTAAATCTTGACTGAAATTTTTAAAGTCGGCCTTTCGGAATGCAAAGGAACAGGAAGAACTGCAATATTGTTCTGAATTTCTTATCCCAGGTCGTTGTCTCTTCTGCTGACAGCTTTTTAGAGGTATTTAATTTAGCATTGAATTTTCTCAGGGAAGTGCGGCAATACAGTAAACATTTTATATCTTTAATAGGCGCATTTAGTTTATTTTGCTTGCATACTAGGTTAGAGATTAAAGCAGCCGCTGCGTAATGAAGCAAGGGGGTCACAACAAAAGGATCTCATCAGACAGTCAAAGACAGATTAAAGAGCATTTAAAGTACATAACAAAACTGATTTTTTTTAAAAAGAAAACCTAATACGTTTGCATTATTTTCGCAAACATTGAATGAGATAAGTTCTCAAGTTATTATTTGCATTAATATTAAGTAATTGTATATTAAACGAATGTATGCAATTCCTGCTAAACGATTGTAACGTAATTGAAGCAGTTATACGAGTAAAGGAGCGTGTTTATTTATAAGTTGTTGAAAAATTGCCATTAATTTAAATTGTATAATTTATAAAATAAGCTTTAGAAAAATCCCGAAATGTACCGACGTATATAAAATAACGACTTTTTATTTGTATACGTCCCATCATTTTTAATTTTCGAAGCGAAAGGTAAATTGTTTATATGTTTCTCTAAAATTCGAACTTTTTTAACTGCCGGTGAATGTAGATATTCTCCAATTTCGGTCTTTCAAGGTAATATATGTATAGTCGAACCTCTTACGGGAATATTGGTTATGATTGACAGTTTAACGGATGACGTCATATATCTTCTAATGTATCCAAGTGTAATAATTTTTCATTGCACGAAACTGTTTTAATTGGTTAATTTGATACTATATCAGAATCAGAGACTATCTCGCTTATTATAATAATTCTTTCCTGTAAATGGGTGAGCTGAACTGTACACAATACATGTTAAACTATCCGTGTGTAACACATTACATTGTGATGATGTCATCCATCGAGTTGCCAATAAAAAGCAACAATTTGACGGACATTAATACATACATTTTCACAGATGCAGTTGGATTTCAATAGTATGTATTCAAAAATAGCTAAATGCATGCTCGCACATATGGTTATAGCATTGTAGGGAAAGGGGAAGAACAACAATTGCCAGCACCTGCTACTCAAAATAACGGGCGTATTTTGTATCAACAATAATTCAATTTACCCATTCTTCATTCATTGATAGTTAAATAAAATGGTTCAAGTGTAGAAAATTAGCCCTAATGCACAACAAAAGGATTACTAATGAACATTTTCTAAAATGAGTTTCCGAATTGTTAATGACTGAAAATTAATCTTACATGGGTTGTGTGAAAATATTTAAATATCAATTCTGCTTTCCGGGATCACACACGTTCCTTTTCCATCTGCAAATTTCATCCACCCTACATTTCTCATTAAAATGCCAACTAAGAAAGAATAATTACAACATCAAGAAGCATCCCAAATCCAAATATTTGAGAGGGAGAAATAGTCGAAATACCGAATAAATCTCTGAAATTTACCGAAAGGATACAAAAATAATAATATAAGTAAAATACATGAGTGTATGCATGCATATATATATTTACATGGAAGATGCATTGGGCATCAATAAAAAAAGTTTTAAAATAATTTCAATATTGCAATATAGCTGAGCCTTCAAATTTTCCCGATAGTCAATCAAAGCTTCCCGAATAAGTAAAACTTTTGTCTCATCATCGTGACCTCCCGCTACCTCCCATAAGGGCACCCCTGACAGCATCAGAAACCAAATACTAGTAGTTTTTTGCAAATGTTAAGCAACCTAAACAAATCATTCTTAGTTGAAAAGTGTCCCCCCCCCCTTTCCCCCAAGCACAGACTATCCGTATCTCAGTCGAATTCTCGCTTCCAACGCTAATAGCAATAGTATTTTCCCCAATTCCTTTTAACTCTCAACTTAAGAGGCTGTTAGACGGCATTAAGATAGAAAAAAGCAACGTTTTGCTTTATAAAAGGCCATTCACATGTTTTCGACATCCACCATAACTTCTTAAAAACGTTAGTGCGGACACTATCTACTTCAGGCGCCACAAACCACTCTAGATACCACTGGAATTAACCCAGTGGCTGTTGTAGTTCCACTCATTTGGGCATGGGTCGTGACCCCTGGAAGTGAGTCGTGGGCATTCCCTTGATTTCAGGCATTAAGGTTGTTTTAAACAACACAGAGTTGTATTTATCATTGGAAAAATTACCCATGCGGGCGCAAAAGAGAAAAGGAGTCATTATTTGTGTTCTATAATGATTTCAATTACATGGTTTTGGTTGGTAAGAGATGAAAATGTCAAGTGCTGCAGGAAGCAACTTATTTGATTAAAAGCTCAAGTAACAACTTATATCGTTCGTTGCCGATAATAGTAGCACATTGAAAGTTTAGGAAAAAACGAACGATTAAATGTTGAAAATGTAATTTTTTTTCAATTTAGTGTCATTAAGTTGGTTTACATAACTGGAACGTAGTTGCATACAAACGATGTAAAAATTAGTGACACATCGTAAAAAAAATAGAATTTAGAAGAATCCTTTTCAATTTTTAACGGTATAAATCATGGCTATGGAAACTGAACAGTAAACATAATATCTAAAAATAGTTTCAATACATTATAGCCCACGAGAACTAATCATTTTAAATATATATTTTGTTTTATTTATTTATTTTTATGTATTCGTGTAGTTTGTATTTTACTGATTTCTTCTAATATTATTTTTGATATGTATCCCTATTGTCGCTATTGAGCGATATTTATGACGCAATCTAATAGCTGTCTTAACTAATCGATAACATCTGTTTTTAATAAACTGCGACAACCGATTAACGTTAATGCTGTTAATTAGCTATAAGAACTTTTATTCAAACTCATAGATTTTAAATTTCTACTAACACAGAAAAGCTGATTCGTTATTTAGTGGCTTCTGTAGTGTACAAAAATGGCGACTTATAAATTTGCTTTCTTGTCATTGACAATAAAAAAAATTCTAAATTCTGATCCTTATTGACCATCTAAAGATCTTATATCGACTAAAATGTTCTTTGATGCTAATCATTCTGAAAGGCAAAATAAAATTTTATTTTTTGACAAAAGCATAAATTTATTTTGAAATAAAAAAAAATTTTTACAACAAAATTATCGAAACATATTTATTTCCCCATTCGTTTTGTTACTTCATTGAAACGCAATAAGTTGAAAAGCTTTACTTCAAAGATATCTTTTATCGAACATAAATCTGTTTTCCTATTGAATTACATACCAGTTTTCTCATGTTTCAAATCCTATTGCAGAAAAAAACTTCATAAAACAAATCTTTCCAAAATGTCATAACATAAAAATCCCCCCAAAACAAAAACAAATTACACTAGATAAATAAATAAGCGAAAGAATGGAACGCTATAAACTATTGAGTAATTTATCGAAAGAAATTGAAGATATTAAACTTTCAAAACTATGTTGATAACGATTTACTGAGAATCTCACCTTTCATGTATTAGGGTTTATATATTTAAGCGTTCTTATTTCTATGCAGCTATAAGATGATTTTGTTTGCTAGTGTATAAAACGCGCTAATTAAATAAACGAAACAAGAAGAACTTGCACATTAGTCTAAGGAAGCATTAAATGTATTTGGTAAATAAAAATGCGAAGTTAATATTTTTTCTGAAAAATTTGCATAAAACGGAAACATAATTTCTAAAAAGAAAATAAAACTATAATGGTACTATAGATTTTCTGCAATCTTTGTTTCTTGACAATCACAAACTAATTCATTTTAATCTTAAATTATCTAAGACAAAATATTTAAAATATTATTGCATAAATTTGCAACATGAACCACACAAAAGCATAGCGTTACCAATGAATTATCAATCCTGAAGTGGCAACTAAAAACAGAGAAAACTTGCAGCAATTTATATTTGCTCTAAATGCAAAATATGGAAATAGTTTTTCTCTTAATGTTTGGCATAGAAATTTGCATTTATATTAAATGTACTAGTAATTCATCGCTGAAAATGCTTCATGTTTTTTTTTACAAAAGAAACAAAAAAAAAAGGATTGTTAATAACTTTTCTGCTTTCCTTGAATTTTTCTTGAATAAATCGGATTTTTAGCACTCTACCCTGATGTTACGGTTTATTTAATGGGTGAAAATGGTTCCAAACTTTTCCGGTTCACGACACCTTTCGAAGAATTAGAATTTCTCTACTTCTGTTATATACACATCTATTGATATTGACCTCGTGGCACCCCTCGCCTCCTCCTGGGCTAGAGAAACGATCATATTTTATGTGACGAAGTTTTTATGCAGCAAACATGTATCATCAGTATTAAATTGTAGTATTAGTATAGGTGGTTTTACTACAAATAGCAACCGTACAAAATTACAGAAAAAAAATTCATATTTTTAAATACAAAATTATTGCATTGTTAATATAATGTCAATGCAATGAGTGGGCTTGTGTTTTAGCGAACGTTTTCTCAAATTGTGGTGTCACTGAATTTATATATCGCTGTCCTTAGTGCCCCGAAAGCCGTAGCGTTTTTCTGATTTTTTTTTCCCACACAGATTTTTCCCCAAGAATTTTTGACCCATCTGAATGCCCTCTCCTCTTTACAATTCTACCTTTATTAGCCTACTTTCTGGGTACAAGTCAGAAAAAGAAGAAAAAAAGCATGAAAGAAGGCTTAATATACATATGAAAGACATATGAGTTTTGGAATAGTATTTTTTTTTTTTTTTTGGAAATTTTTAAATATAAACGAATATTTAACTGTCAAACCGAACTTTTCGGGGGGGGGGGGGGGGTGAACCCTAAAAACCTCCCTCCTTGCATACGTCCCTGCTCCGACGGCCCGACTTCTAGAAATTTTGGGTCGTTGACTCCTACTCCGACTCCGGACGTCGACTCCTAGTCGGACTCAGAAACTCCAATTTTGACTCTGGCTCCGCAGCTTTTGCAAAATTTAAGACACGGTGGAAATGAACGACTCCGACTCCCCAAACATTGGCAGAGTGTCGGACTTTGAGAAACTGACCAATTCCGACTCCGAGTCCTTGGATTAAAATCCTTCAACTGCCGATTCTTACTCCTTAACCCCGAAATGAGATTGACTGCGACTCCAACCCTAACATTATTTCTTTAAGTTGACATCTTATTGTTGTTCATGTTTTTTTTTTTTTTTTTGAAAGAGCCTGTATTTTTTCCTTAAATTATGTTTTGGCAGCAGGGGAAAAACAAACGACTTTTTTTTATATAATATTTTAATGTATTTATTTTAATGATCTTATTATTCTAAATTCTTTTTGAAAGCTATTAAAGAGTTTTTTAATCGAAAATAATCTATATTAGTTGCTTTGTTTAAAAGGTGCTACTACTTTGTTTGTTTATTTTTTATGCATCTTTTTCTTTAGATGAGCGAGGTATATTTTATTTCTAGAAATCAGCTTAAAAATGTTGAAAAGGTATGCCTGAAATAATTTGCAATTTTAGCTAATTTTGAGAATGTTGAACAGATTATAGAAAGTCGATAATGATGCACGGAAAAGTAAGCTCGTTTAGTTCTTGACGGAACTTCTTGTTATTTAATCCGCCGCAGGGACGGGCGTGTCACATATTAGAAACCCTTGGCACATGAAGAACTTGTTAAATGGGAAATGATGTTCTTATTTAACTTATATTTTGAATTTAATTAAATGTAAAAGAAATATTATTTAAATATGAAAGAGACAATACATTTCAAGGTTTATTGTCAGTTAATAAAAACTCACATGGAAAGTCAGCGAAAAACTTGGTTTCCGCTAATTCTTAGACTTGTCACTGCTTACTAATAAATTAATACCAGAGTCAGTGATAGGTTGCGTATACATTTTTTAAAGTCACTATTATGGATTTTTGAGGACTTTTTAAGTATCCTAAAAAGTTTTTTTAGAGACTCAACCTTAAATAATTAGTGAATTAATTTTGTAGTTTGCTTACACACAACACTAAATCTTTTTCACTGATTCATAAACTAAAATTTTAAAATATTTTTACATCAATATTTAAACAATAAGGTTTTAATAAATAAAAAAATAGATTTAATATCATTTAGAGAACATAATGAATACCGGCTCCAGTTTTTCTATTGAACTCAAACAAATTAATGTACATATTCGACTATTCAAACTCATACATTGGTGATTAAGTTCATTCATTGGATATTCTAAAGATTTTATTATTTTTTCCAAAAGGAACATTTTTTTCAGGTAATTTTGCTGCAGTTAGACCTGTACAAAAAAGATATTAAGTATATTTTAATATTTGAGTAGGAAATGCAAAAAGTCATTTTGTTTTTTTCTTTTCCATCTAACCAAATTACGACACATTTAGTTCAAACATACTTTTTTGAAGACGTATTTGTTTTCGGAGATGGAAAGAAACTCCTATTTTAAAAAAGTCATGCCTCAAATATTTGCACAAATTAAACATCAACATTTTTTTTTTATCTTACTCCGAATGAAATAACTACTTAAGTTTGCGTTTTTGTTAAAACATAAAACATGTTATTCATCAGGGGAAAAAATCTGCTACACTAAATAGTCCTTCAACTGTAACTTTAACTAAGTATTATTGTTTTTCTCTCTGAATAGACATTTTATTTAAGAGTAATTAATTTTATTTAAAGGAAGCTAATTTCTTTTTTATTTTAATATAAAAAATAGCTATGAATTAACGCAGTAATCACCGGATATATCATGCTTAGGTAACAAAGGCAGAGAGTTACATCAGAAATTATACAAGAGGGATCAAAAGGGAGAAAAAATAACAACAGCAAACCATACAAATACCCAAATTAAAACAAAAGTGCAAACTAACAGTACCATTGCAAAAAACATGTTTACCACGTTTTCCAACTATGCAAAATGACACATTGTATGCAAAGATTTGACTTTAAGAAATTTGAAAACCACTTTTTTTAAAGTTTAAATTGAACGCATCCGTAGTCTCTCCAACCTTAAGTATTTTGACGTATCAGGTATTGCTGTATTACTGACAACAATTATATACTGCTGGTAATTGCGTATTTTAGTTTCACTGCTGTATAATACATTCATTCCTCTTAAAATGTGCAGCGCGCAACAAACTTGGTTTTACTACTTTAATACACATACAGTTTTCCTAATTGGTGCTGCTCGTTTCAAATAATATCTATGTTTAGTATTATTTCTGGAAAGGCGGTTGACTATCGGAGTCGCCAAGCAATCTTTTGAAATTACTATACACTGTAAAACAGTTCCTGAAATTTTACGGTAAAGAGTACTGCCATCCATGTTGCCAGTTATTTTTTACCATAAAATAATATCTTCTGAAAAAAAAATTACGGTGAGAAAACCACGAACGCTGTGACTAGTTGTGCCGAATAAGAAGACGTGTTTTAATCAATAGATCTCGAACCGAAATTTGAGTTAAGCAAGTATTTATACTTGAAATACACCCCAGCTCAGTCATTTCCAGCCGAGGACTGCAATTTCGTGCTTATTAGCACTCATCAGCCCGGCATAGGAAAATGACTGAGCTGGAGATGGAAAACCTCTTAAGGAAGCCAAGAGTGCGACCTGTTGGTTACCAGTTTGTTTCGCACTCTTGGCTTCTTTAAGAGGTTTTCCATCTCCAGCTCAGTCACTTTCCTATGCCGGGCTGATGAGTGCTAATAAGCACGAAATTGCAGTCCTCGGCTGAAAATGACTGAGCTGGTGGTGTATTTCACGTATTTCTGCTTTAGCCCTGGCTAAAGGGCGGTAATTTACTGAATACAAGTATTTATGTTTCTCTTCTGCTCCTCTATTAGTGTGCCAATTGAGCAAAAACACGCTAAACTATATTGGTCGCTAAGAGAGGACAAAAATTGCCCACAAACCTGAACTGATGTTGAGGTGTGATTAATTCTAAGTAAATGACACGAAAAAAATGTCTCTATGTATAAAACAAAAGTGTTCATACCATTTCTAGGATTTCTAAGAATAATAGAAACAATTTTTAAGAACACTTGTAGAAAAAACGACTCAAACGGCAGATTTACCTACCTGAAAATTAATCGTCCTTGACAGGTTCCTTCTCAATCTTATTATAGATTAGTAATAACTTTTTTTGACACTTTATTTAACTAAAATTATGCTGTTTTTCATTGAATTTTCAGTCGTTATTTAAGAACTACAAGGAGAAGTGTCTCTAGCTAAAATAGTAAAACATATAAGTTAAGTTATTGGGTATTGGTAAAACATAATTGATAAACAGTGAAACATACTGTTGGAACATACCCTCTAAATCCTCTCCTACACAGGGCCACCGAGAGCCTTGGATTCCTTATTATTTAGGTCATCGGGAAACCCTACCCCCTCAATGAAATTTATAAAATTTATGCTAATCCATTTGCGAGTTGGGCCCCTAGTTACCAACTGCACTGTTATGGCCTCATGTCGGCCCCGTTGTTATCCGTGGAATTTCTCTCTTTAAAAAAAATGGAACAGGGTAAAGCAAATAAAGTGTTGTTTGCGTACATTTTTGTCATTCAAAAAAAGTGCAAAATTATGAACTTATTAAAAGTCTGTTGTTGTCGAGTCAGCTAAAAAAAAAAACACGTAAATTTCTTTTTAATCTCCCGGAGGTCCTCATAAGGTCACTTCTTGACCGCATTGCGTCATGGTTCCTTTCCTAACTCCATTACGCCACACGATCTGTTTCCCAACTTGACGCATCAGTTGGTTCTCCTCAACCCCAATGTGTCAGATGAATTCATCCCCGATGTGAATTTCTTGCTGTGATTTGTTTTTAAGCGCTTCTGTCAACTGACCCGTGTTTTGATCACTTTAAGAAAGATAAGAAAAGCGCGAAATGATTTTGACTTATAGGGCTGACACATTAAGGTTGAAACTAATGTTAAACTTTTTCAAACTAAAACATTTTTCTTCTCAGAATTGTCTTTTGAAGATATTTCGAGTGTCGGCGGAGCACATTATTTAATGATTATTTAACTCATTAGAACAAATTTATTAGCTTCAACGTAATGTTCATGTCTCCAGCTAGGTTACTGACTATTTCAGGCTGATGAAACTATAACAGGGAAGAAACTGAAATTTCTTGCTGACGTGTCAAATCTGTTTTAGCTACCAGTTCGTTAAACTTTCTGCTCTATTGAGATAACATCTGCCTCTAGATCTATTATTGACTATTCTAGACTGACGAATCTATTACAAGGGTGAAACTTCGGTCTCTTGATGGCATACCCAGGCTGCATATACCCTTGTATTTTGTCATTCATTAAAATGTGGAAAGACTTTAGGTAAGTAGAGAATTTGCGCCAAAAGATACACTAAAGATCTGGAGTGCCACTGTTTGCACATTTTCCCGCTATGGGATCAAATAAGCTTCAAGGCTAAAATAGTGGTGTCGCTAAGAAATTAAACTGTGATACGATGTTATAATGCCATTTCGTTTGTCAACAAAATGGTCGAGTCATTAAAGAACGTCTCTAAACACACAGCACAGCTTCACCAAAAGCATCAAAGACGCAACGTGCCCTCCGTAACTTCAGCATGTTTTTGGACATTATGGATAATTTTAGATTCAAGAAAGGTAACATATTACTAAACAAAACGTGCAATTCACTCAGCTCTAGGGTAGCCATATCAGAACAATTTTAAAAGACGTCGAACTTCTTAAGACATTCCACAAAATAACATTTATTAATTACTAGAACAGACCTACCAAACGTTGCACTTGGTATTGGACGATATATTATTGAGAAGATTGCTTTGCCCAAAATCTTAACGTCGCACAATAAAGAATGATCGTCTTGCTCAAAGCAATGGAAATAATTACATACCTCAATAAATCGTGAGTTATAATCACAGACATTTATAAACTTAATTTAGCTTGATTATATAACTTAACGAAAGTTCACGACAAATCAGGATGAAAACATAAATTTCAGGACAAAACCATGACAATTTCTGAATCAGGACAAACTTCTAAAACTCATTACAATCCTGATACAACCAGTATATCTCGGCATTCTGGATCGTTCACATTCGATGACAAAAAGATACAACTATTTGTAAACTCTACAAGCTCGAAAAATAACTTTTTGAAATTTATTAAGATCTACGCAAATAGTTTCACCATAAACCAAACGTAACACTTATACCTAATACTGCATCCTGAACAGACTATTCCACAACATTTTCCTACCTAGCAGAGTCATCAATAACACCTGTTAATAAAAGAATCTTCAAAACTAGCTAAAATGTATTCCAACGCCCATAAAATCCACCATTAGAATGGTGAGGAATGTCGGTAAACTTTTAGATCACAAAGAATAAAACTATTAAATGGTCAGCCCAGCGATAAAGCACACTCGTTACCAGTAAAAATGCCTTTATAGCATTGAATGACTGGGAAATGCGACTCCTAAACTGCTCGAAATAAAATAAAATGCTTTATATTACTGAACATTTTGGAAATAACATGGTAGTCCTCGTTTCAAAAATGCTTTAAAGCAGTAGCTACGATTGCCAGTAACATGTAAAGGTTGAAATGGCACTGTGTGATGGAAAATACTTGAATTTAGTTAAAAATGCATTAAATGTTTTCATAATATTGCTAACTGGATCTTCGTTTATTATTCAATACTTTTAAGAATGGGTAATGGTATAAAATTTTAATATATATTAAAAGACAACGAATACAGTTTATTACAATAGCAGTGTTTCGCACGACGCCGCGTAAGAATTTTTTCAAATGCAAATATTTGTATTTTTGTAAAGTTGATTCATTCTGCTGAAGAAATATTTTTTCTTCATTGTCGACTATAACAACACATATTTATTGATCAATAATGTTGGCTGACAATTGGATTATTTTTAGAACTTTAGAATTACTGTATAAAGTTTCAAAAAGGGGGGAAAAAACGTTCATGATGCAAAGAACGAAAAGTGGCTTGTTTCCGCAATCCATTTTATCGAGCAAGCTCTTTGTAGAACAAAAAAAATGTAGTACCGTACACAGTTACAGCATGTGTCAGTGGCAATAAAAATTTTAAATATTAAACCTAATATGTGCAATAATGTAGAAGTTTTTCTTCCATCATGAAAAATTAATTATTCAAATTGTTTCGCAACAAATTTTGGTATGCATTTCATAGCGTTCACCTCTCTCACAATGCGTCACAAAAAGTTTTAAAAAGACTTTTTAGAATGCACATCATCCCACCATGCTACTTGTATTAAACCAAAGTGTTCTGACAGAGCATTCTAAATATGTTTCTCCTACATGGCGTACTATAAGTAACCCCATAAATCGTAAGATATCAGCAATGTACCATGTGACAAGGTACCACGAAGTTTCGTGGTTGCTTGACATAGAAGAACATGTATTCTAGCTATAATCCAATTTTAGTTAAGAACTTGGATTCAACGGAAATGATCCAAAAACACGCACATTTCAAATTGTGGTTTGTTATGAAGTGATATTGCAATAGAAGAATCATCTTGCGTCACTTGCATACTATTTCTTCGTTTTTTAATGTGCTTTTTTAAAGTTATGGACAACGGAAAATGTAAAGACAGTTTCTTGAATAGCACGTAATAGTATGCTAATTATATCAGGAAAGAAAAATGTCTAAAGTTTAGGGGTGCGGAGTTGGAAGGAAAACTGCCAACTCCGACTCCTGGATTTTGAAACGTCCGACTCTGACTCTGACTCCGAGTCCGGCTTTTATTTATTTATTTTTTTAATATTTTTTTTTTCAATTTCCCCTCTCATGGGAAAGGGTAAATACATCCAAACAGAGACTGAAATATTAATTCCTTTTCATGCAATTTTCGCCTTGTATTTTATTGTAAATCTAAGATGCATACAACGTTAGAAATTTAATTTGAAAATCAAATTTTCTAACAGTTACGATTTTAAAAGTAAGATTACGCAAAAATCCCATTTATTTAAAAGCTGAAAAAGATTAATGTGCTCCCCTTTATTGTTCAACAAATAGGTGTTCTTAAATCGTGTGCTTTAAATTTTTAACTTGAGAGAAAAAACTTTTGTGCAAACTCAAAAAATCTTTCTTGAGAGGGAGAGGTCCGTCCGAGGTGACACCCATGTGGTCGGTGCCACCCCAAGTTGATTTCAGAGTTTATAAATTATATAAATGCATTAATTCTGAAAAACTTCCTCAATAAATCCTAAATTATATTTCATCTATAAAATGTAAGCGTAAATAGGGCACTATATTACGAAGAGGGGCACATGTATACCATGAGCAAATTTTACACAAAATGCGGCGGTATACAAATGCGGCAAATAGCTTTTACTGTATCTGTATTTTTTCTTCGCTCAATTTTTAATCTTAATTTTATGGGCTGCTTTAGAATCACCTTAATATGAAGACTTGAAGATTAACTGAACTTAATTAGCGTTGTAACCAAGAAATAATATACTTATTTTATTTCATACATTTTAGTGAGAACCAAGCTTATAGACATAATCTTTAGATTTAAAAAAAACAGATATATTTTCCCGACTTGCTCCAGGGATAGGGGAAAAAGGGGCACATGTGAACATATGGTATGTTTTATAATGTTAACGTCAAGCAAAAACTCTTAAAAAATTCTCCAGTAATGGACTTGCCCATGTTGCCGTTCCACGTTGTGATAATTTCGTAGTTTATTCGTTCACATTGTGATAATTTTCTCGGGAAAATTTTATTAATATTGGAATATAAAAAGAATAAAATCGATTTTTCAAAAAATCACTTCAAGGTGCACACCCCCATGCTACAAACTAATTTTGTACCAAATTGCATGAAAATCGGCTGAACGGTCTAGGCGCTATGCGCGTGACAGAGATTCAGACTTTCAGCTTTATTATTAGTAAAGATTTACCGTGCTGCATAAAATGAAAGTAGTTTCATATAGAAAAAAAGCAGTTGTATTATTTTATTTATTTTCAGCTATATTTTTTATGCTTTTACCAAAAGTAACCCTACAAGCGTTAATAACCGTAGAAAAAAATTAGAAGTTAGTTTTTAATAGCACTTTAACGTGCGAAAAAAATGTACAACGGAGCATATCAGTTAATCTGCAGAATAGCTAGCTAATGTTCACATTAGCAGTACCGTAAAATTTCAGCAAGGCAAATGCTGAGTTTTAGTATGTCTTTCTTATTACTCTATAGCATTTATATCTGAATACTCAATTAAACTTTTCGGGAACTTCAATGAATGTTTCAAATTTAAACTGAAACTCCATTTATTGCGGTAAAAGTCTTATTGCAAAGTTTCTAAAACTTCTCTAACATTAAGTATTATTTCATTTTTGTGAAAACGATATGTCTGGAAAATTTCTCCCAAAGCGAAGAAACCAGACAATTGCAGCTTAAAACAGTCTGCAGTGTGTTTTTCTGGAAATCTTTGAAATGTTTCCAGTTCGAATTGATGATAATTTTATGGAATAAATCATTTAATTCATGTCTGCATTATTATGACGATAGATGCAAATAAAAGAATCGATTCAAAGTTATTACAGATTATGATAAATTAATCGTTGAATATCAAATAGCGCAATAGAATTATTATCTGAAATATTGTAATGAAAGGCAGAACAGTTTGTTGCAGGCTTGGAGGATATAGTTTTGTTAAAAGTATAGGGTAGACCGGGGCACATTTACGCGGATTTTTTTCAATGAATTTTCTAATTTTTATGTTTCAACTTAGGAAATTTTAGATATGGCAGTGTTATGAAGCAGTTGATGGAGTCAAAATTGGTATATTCAGCTGTTGCTCAGTTTGTACTTTTAACCGTTAAAAAATTATTTTTGAGTCGAAGTCGGTTGCGTAAACTTGCCCAGAACACGGGGCACGTTTACGCATACTTATTTTGATACCTAACGTGGTTCTGTTAGTGTTTCGAACATAGCGTCTTACCATCTTTATAATAAAGCAAATGTATTACAGACTAAATAGTGTATTAAGTAAAAGCTGAATGGGCAGGAAGATAGCACTACATGATTGTAACCTATAAAATATGAATCTGTAACTCAGTTGAAAAATAAATGGTGATTTTCAAATGTAAAGAGCCTGAAAATAATAAAAAGCGTCAGGGCACGTTTGGAAGTAAGACACATTAAGAACGTGCGTAAAGGTGCTCCGACGTCAACGCGTAAAAACTTACTCGACTCGGTAGAAAAAAGATTATTATTTCTGCAAAAGCTCGACTAATGCTCAAAAACGTACGCGAACATGTACTAGAGAGCAGCATCAATCTGTTATGACTGTTGGCTCTCCATTTATAATTCGTTTGAAAAAAAGGTACTGCGTAAACGTGCCCCGGGCTACCCTACTTATAATTTATTTTGTACTAGTGGAACCCGCACACCTAGGTCCGTAGTAGAAAAATTAAAAGGTCATTTGTTTCTCATGTACATTTACAAATAATGGATGATGAATTTCTCGCCAATCTGTTATGTTAAATGGCTCACCCAAGTTACGGTTCCACCTTATTACAATTCCATAATTTACCTTTCCACATTGTGATAATTTTCTCGGTAAAATTTTCTTAAAATTGGAATAGAAAAATAACAGAATCAAAATTTCGAAAAATAGCTTCGAGATGCACTCTCTCATGCTACAAACTAACTTTGTGCCAATTTTCATGAAAATCGGCCAAACGGTCTAGACGCTATGCGCGTCACAGACATCCAGACAGACAGACATATACCCAAGTGGACTTTCAGCTTTATTATTTGTAAAAATAACTCCTGAAAAGCTTTTTAGCTGGAAAGTATACAATCAGTATTTTCAAATATATTCAAGAAAACAAATAAATTTCTTGATTGATTTTAAACCTGAAGTTTATGTTTCTCAAAAGTTGATTTCATCACGCAACTTAAGAAAATTAGTATTTATTCAAAATAACAAAGCCTGTGGCTAAAATCCGACTAATTCTGCTCAGGATCTCCCACTATCTTCCGTTTCAATCCAACTCAATTCCTCTTTGAGACGTAACACAAGTAAATTTTCCATTTACTTTCAGACAATAATGCGTGCTTTTACTTTTAAAGTTGCGATTTCAAAAATATATTGAGAATGACGTTAGAAATGAAGTTTCGCAAAGTTTTTTTCGCCACCAAAATAGTGAGTTTCTGAAAAATTCGCTTAAATGCGAGAAAAAAGAACAATGTTAGTTTTTAAAAAAAAATCGCCGCGCACACCTGAGAGATGAGCATTAATAGTGAACCAATTTTTTGTAACTGTAATGAAGGAAAAAGGAACGTGAATCAAAATGGTCGAAAATTTAAAACATAATTTACATCGAATTTTAATTAAAATTACGGAACTTAAGACTATCTTACATTAAATATTAAATAACCAAGCTGAGCAAAAATCTTCAAAGGATAAAACTGACAATAAATATTGTACCATTCTGAGAGATAGTTACTTTTGTTCCAAATTTTTCGCATTTTTTCCAATCTATTTAAGTAGAATATGATTAATAAATGTTTTGCAATTTCGTAGGAATCGCGGTATAACACGAAAGGAGGAAAAAATTCTTTTACTTCTCAATATTCGATTTCGTAATCATGCAAATGAAACAAAAATGTAAACAAATTTTAACAACTGCAGTTAATGAAGGATGCTATTTAAACATACACGTACCTGGCATGTTTTAAGAAATTACTTTAATAATCTCTCTCTCTCTCTCTTTGTCTCTCTCATTTCAGTTTTGCGGGATATTTTGGAAAAAATATAATTTGATTTCTATATATTAGTCAAGAGAGTTTTTTTTTCTTTTTGGTTCAAGAAACAAAAGAGAACATTAAATAGTCTACAAAACAGAACGACTTTTCTCCTAATCTACCGATATCAATCAGGCTTAAATAAAGCTTTTTTTTTTTTTTTTAATTCTGAATCTTTAAGTACCCCAAAACACATGTACAAAGTATCGAATATGAAAACGTTTTTCAAACATTATTCTGAATTTGAAACACTACTAGTTGTAACAAGAAACATTCGCTTTCCTGATAGCTTCATTCCAACCACTTGTGGATGATAGATACAATTTTTCCTGAATTTTCAATTTTTGAAAGCATTGGACGTTGTATCAAGCAATGCGGGAAGAAAGAGTTACTTTTTCCAAAAAAAACTTCTTCGGGCGAGTTCGTTACATTTGCTAAGTATTTTTTAACGTACATTAGTTCTCAACGACTATATACAATTAAGAATTTGAATTGTATGATCAAAGAATGGTACGTTTTTCACAGGAGTCATTATTTTTAGCACATTCCCGCATTTTTTTTGGTTACAATAACAAAAGCATGAACGAAGGCTGGAGGTAACATAAAAACGTAGCTAACAAAAAAAGTCTGACATAAATTCAAAAACTTAAAACATACTGATAAATAAAAATAATTAAGGTTTGGGTTTCGAGATCGTTTAATCTGTGCCTATCGTTTTGTCTGTCAATTTCTAGTAACTTTTCACGAGGTAGTCCTATTCGAAAACCAAAACCGAAAAAAAAAGCAAAACATTTTATTTTGTTCGAAAAATCTCAACTGGGGCTCCTAATTCCCTTACTTTAGTTTTATTAACAGGTTCTCGTTATTTTTTTGCAGAACTCAAAAATTTATAGCACTAGTACCAATGAGAAAGTTTGAGTTCTTCATCAATCCCGATATTACTGACGGATTTGATTTGAACTCCGACGGAGATCTCAACGGAAAGCATGAACATTTTTTTTTCAATTTGATTATTAACACTTCTTTTTAAACAATTCAAAAAAATAATAAATAACATTACATTTTACGGCAGACATTCAAAGCTTTTAACAATTCTTTCTTAACAAACAATTCTTTTTAAACAATTCAAAAAAAAAAAAAAAAAAAAAACATTATATTTTACGGCAGATATTTAAAGCTTTTAATACAAAATAACAACAGCCGAAAAATAAAAATTACACCGAAAATATAATAAAATAGCAGAGGTGCTGACTATGTTTTGAGTTTTTGCTTCAATATATTTTTCTTTTACTGAAGACAATATAATATTTCTGTAGACTTAACATAAAAGAAAGTTTTTGGTTGAGTTAATCAATAAAAAAGTGAAGTGAATTCAATGAGCAATAAGATACCAAGCATTTTTTTTTTTTTTTCACATGAAAGATATTACGAATTTTTTTATTCTTTTTTGCATGCTTTTCAAGTCTTAGCTAAGCTTCGAGCCATTAATTTTAAATTGACGAGACAATATAAATTTGCATAAATAATAAGAGCTGTAAGTTATTCTGCTATGCAGTATCAGTGATGTATATTTCCAGAAAATAATCATTCTTTTATTCATTGATTTTTAAGTAGTTAGCCAAGAGAATGACTCCTACATCATATCCGCAGCGATACTCCAACATTAATGATGTATAATTGTTCAAAAGATGCACTCATGCAAATTTTATATAATCCTTGCATGCAATGTGATTCCTCTTGAACGGAAGACGTAACTTATGATGTATTCAGAGTTCATTAATACGCCAAGATACAGAGAGGTATGATAGTTAAACTCATGCAGAATTCAAAGGAATTTTGAAGTGGATTTCGAGATTTTGCGGTCTTTTGACGCGCTAATGAAAGCGATATCAGAATTTCATCTTCCGCAGAACTCTAAATTGCGTATTGATTAAAATGGTTGAAATTGCTATAATAAATGTGCTCATCCTTATACATAACTTTTGTTGTACATTTTTTATCATTAGATTGCTTTTTATAATCCGAAGTGTAACATAGAAAAGGCACTATTGTATTTTAACTCAAAATTTCAACTAAAGAAAGTGCAAATGCAAATAAATTTAATAAAAAGAACTGGGGTGTCCCAATGGGAAGTCCCGAGAGGTCACTGGTATACTTCCCAAGAAGTTCCTTATTCGACAAGTTTTGTCTGACGATTCGACAAAATTCTCATCGTTTGGACGTTTCGTCTGACGATTTGGCAAACTTGTTACTATTCCGCAAAATTTGGAGTTCCATTCGGGAAAATTATCAGCAGTCTGCAAATTTTGTCCGACGATTCGGCAAAATTATAATCATTCGGTAAAATTTTGGATTCCATTCGGCAAGTGAGAGTTTCCACCCTCCCAAAAATTAAACATCGGGGCGTCCCAGTAAACAAGAGAAAGCATCCGGACACAGTTTAGAAAATTAATATAAACTGTTTTTACATTTTAATAAAATACGAATAAGAGCGATGAATAATTAATTCCTAAGCCGTGTAACTAAATTTGACGATCATCAATAAATATTATTAAATCCATTTTCACAAAGATCTCCCTGTTGATGTCTGCAAACTATTGTTCAACTGAAATCAGCATCGTTCTATGTATACAATGCCGCAAGATAATCGCATTAAATATATTAACTCCATTTCATTTGCTGACCAATGTAAAAATAAGTTATCATAAGTTATATTTATTTATATTGAAACAATTTTAGGTTTATTAAACACGAATACACTTAAACTTCGTACAAAGATTTTTTTTTTTTTTTATGATTTCCTTTATTACGACTTGTGACTGTTGGGAATGTCTAATTTTGTGACTGCGATAGTTTCACAAGCACTGCTTTATTTAAATCCACAATAAAAAAATGTAAAAAAACACCGGTAATTGTTCCACACACATAAAATATGAGACTCTTTATACAACGATTCGGCAAACTGCCAGCTACGTATATCCGTGTCAAATGTCATTAAATAGCGACTTTTCCCTTAGATGATGAAAATATTTAGAAGTATCAGGTTGTTCTCTGACAGTCCACCTTGATCGGTTTTTGAATTTTTAACAGGATTGCAAATATGAGGCACTTTCATAACAGAAACAAGAAACTTTTATAGAAATTTTGTATCAAACAGACTGAAAATTTCTAAAACCTCCAGAATAGTTATGCGACTTTAAGTAAATGTCCTTTCGGACACAGGACCTACAGAAATGCCGTTCCAGAAAAACTCATAACTTCACGTGTGAACTAAAAAAAATATCGAACCTTTTACTAATGGAATAAAATAAGTTTGGTAATATGTTTTAAAGTTAATATTTATTCAAAATGGGATCAATTTGGCTCAACACAACGTTTTGAACGGTCAACCAATTTGTCCATAAACTTTTTAAACACGGTTTCGGGTATGTGTCATAATTTTTTTTAATAGCTGGAACATCAATGTAAAGCTCCTTTAAATGAAGTTTTCAGTTTCGGAAGCAGAGAATAGATTTGTGTCCTCGATCACTCTGCGTATTAGCCTTATTTTTAACCGTGTAATTGTATTTGTATTAATCCGAGTGCTTGCCGTTAGTGTTCTATCAGCAAACAACCCTTAGTCTGAATCTTAAAATTTTTGAAACTGGATAAAGTAAAAGGATTTGAGAATACAGCTCAAAAGTTTACTTATATGCATCGCTGCGCTATTATCCTTGTGGCATCGGGTTTTTCTTATCATTCTCTTAAATAGATACTACACATAAAAACTTGTTGAATGTAAAGGTCAGTCTGGTTAGAACGGGATATGTTTTTAAAGTTTGTACAGTAGACCCTCGTTTTACGCGGGGGCTACGTTCCACGGAAATGCCGCGTAAATCAAAACCGCATAAATTGAGACTTAATAGTACTGTCAAAATAGGGGTTATAGGGGGGTCGTAATTATATAAGTTAAATGTGTACTTATATCGATTTTTCTGCACAAAATGCATAAAGAAAACATAAATTAATTTAGTGTTCTCTTTGTACAGAGGAGCTGGCAATGATAGTCTTTTGGCCGTCATTAAGATTTTTTCTCTGTAATTCTTTGCAGAGCATTAACGCATCCATGATTACTTGCGTCATTTCCATGATAGAATTTTCCTTCACTAACAAATCAAAAAGAGCATTTCTATTGTCTAGGAATGACTCAGAAGTTTCGATGTGAACGTTTCTGGTTGTGTGTCAACGATGTCGGTTCCTCGTTGGTTTTGGCCTCCTTTGTCACTCCTAAAAGCTGTTCTTCCAGTGAGTTCTGAACTGTGTGCATTTAATAACTTGACTTCTGGAAACAGCTTTGGACCCAATTACATAAAATGTCTCCGAATACCAAGATCTATTATTAGCACGCCAAAATGCAGTTTATTACATGTATCTGAAATCTTTAGGAGTTTGGATTTTGAAAGGGGGTAAAATTTTATCTGTTTGCATTGCCGCATCCGTGTAAAACCGAAACTCATCCGCGTAAAATAAAATAAAAGTGTCAAATCTTAAACCGCGTATAATCGAAACCGCGTAAAATAAACCCGCGTAACACGAGGGTCTACTGTACTACAAAAATCAATATTTTTCTCGCATGCTTATGTTTTAAGAAAAGCAACTGATTCCGCAGTACCAAATCAAAATATCCTTTGTAAAAAATATGCGGAATCGAAGGAAATAAACTGAATTGCATTGTTTTTTAAGCTTTATTTGACTGATAATTGGCGCAAGTTGTCTTTACTAATAATAAAGCAGAAAGTCTCTCTGTCCGGAGGATGTCTGGATGTCTGGATGTCTGTAGGATGTCTGTAGGATGTCCGTAGGATGTCTGTGACGCGCATAGCGCTTAAACCGTTCGGCCGATTTTCATGAAATTTGGCACAAAGTTAGTATGTAGCATGGGGGTGTGCACCTCGAAGCGATTTTTCGAAAATTCGATGTGGTTCTTTTTTTATTCCAATTTTAAGAAAAAAAGTATCATAAATTTCGAAATTATCGTAACGTGGAACCGTAACATGGGCACAAGCCAGTTGGCGAGATACGAAATTATCATAACGTGGAACCGTAACGTCGGTACAAGCCAACTGGCGAGAAAATTCACTATACATTATTTGTAAATATACAGGCGAACCAAAAGACCTTTTGATTTTTCTATTGCGGGCGAAGCCGTGCGGGTATCACTAGTTCAAAATAAAAAGTTACGTACTTTAAAATACCTAAAATTTAGCACTCACATTGTTCAATATTTAGGATTATTCTAACCACACCACAATGCGTAATGGGACTTTTTGAGAGGGTTTTCCTTTTATGGTGGAGAAAGCGTTGTAAACGAAACCAGCTTGCAAAGTTGTTCACCATTGCGTTGAAGTTCACGACCTCAAAAACAGGTATAAGATGGGACAGAAAGTGAATAAGCGCTTCATGTCAGTTTGTCAGGCAAATGTAAAAGTCAACGGAGATGAGGTTTAAAAAAACACACAGAGAAACTTCTAAAGATAGAGTACAAGTGGAGAACCGATGATCTGAACATCGTATGCCAAATAAAACTTAAAATGCAATGCGAAGCAGAGCTCAATGTCTAATGAAACGAGCGAGGACAGCTCTATGGCGTTCAGAATTTATTTCACTTTTCACGAAACTTTTCTAAATATCTTTTAACAATTCTCATAAAAATGAAAAAAGTGCAGGTGATCAGTACCCAAGAGCAGGGCAGTGGAGTCGGAGGGAAAATGACCGGCTCCGACTCTGAATCTTTTACCCCAAAATCAGTTCCACTTTGACTCCGCAAGCACTGGCAGAGTTTTGAGAGAGTGACCGACTCTGATTCTTCGAATTTCAAACCTTTGACTCTCAATTCCGACTCTGAAACCCTGCCCTTGAACTCCCATGCAATTGAAGATCTGGTTGGAAATCCAAACAGGGAAAATAATTTATCATCCACTCTTCAAACCTTGCGATCGAACCTTACTATTTTTCTCTTTCCGCACGTTTATAGTTCCAATTGAACCTCCTCCACCATTCATGACCTTTCGAACGCCAACGTAAAACCTTCCCAAAACAAATACCTTCATTACGAATTAAAAAATTTAAAAAAGCAACTTACCTCTTCAGACAGCTAAACAAGACTTTTCTTAGTCACTTATTAGTAGTCCAAAGAGAGTGGAAAACAGCAAAAGAGGCAAAGCCATTCAAATTCACACCGCACAAGCGAACAATAGACACACACCTACTATCCAAAGCCAGTTCTAAAGATATTACAAAAACAGAAACTCGTCACGATACGCTAGTTGAACACTTCAACGAGCGGGGGTCCCTCTTGGAGAGGACAGCTCTAAAACCGCACTGGTGTGCTCTCAGCCCCAGTGCCGACTCAGAAATGAGAACTTCACCCGGAACGGGGCCGGTTTGGAAATATCGGCCTCCAACGAAGTGGGACTTTATAGATCGTCCGCTATCGCCATCTAGCGGTGGGGTCCGGTGCTCAGGATGGGTCGGTATGGGGGGATGTCCCGATTGCAGACGGGTCTGTTCGAATACGGGTGGAATGATTTTAGAGAGCGCATTTTCGATTGGGAGTATTCATGGAATTTAGAAATGTTTCTATTCTTTTTTTCTAGAAGATCTCTTTTAGATTTGAATATGTGAAGGTAGAGACACTCCTTTAAGAGGTCATGGGAGGTCATTGTGACTTCCTAAATTTTTTTCTTATTTGACAAGGTTTTTTGACTATTTAGCAAGCAAATTTGGGGGCAATATTCATCCTTTTTTAAATTTTTTTGAATGACTTAATGTTTCTTTCCAATTGATGTTATGTGTGAACAATATGTGTACATGATCGAACTTTATCATTCGGAAAAAATTGGAATTTCATTTGATGAATCGCAAATTAACATTCCGCCCAAAATTTCATTTCGAAGCGTCCTAGGCTTTGCTTTCCTTTTTGTTAGTGTTTTAGTAGAATGTCCTTTTACAAAATTGACCGTGCGAAATTTTCAAATAGTGATGTGAACCCACTCGTAAAGGAATTATAAAAAGCTAAGAAATAATATATTTTTATCATTTCATGAACACAAAATGCCATTGTAAAGCACGTGACTCTTTTTACTTCATGCTTAGGGCTGTTCCTAGTGTGTTGACCGTGCACACACGTGGATGTAAAAGTTTGGGGCCCCGTCGCAATGAATTTTTGGGTGCCCTGTGATCGATCACAGAATTGTGTAAAACATTTTACGTGAGCATTTTGAGCCCCTATGCTACCATAGGGGCTCAGGTCACTTCGTAATTGCGATATTTGACTTATCGTTGACACTTTAAACTTATATATTTCTCTATAAGAGTAAAAGAGTAGAAGTAAAACATTAACAAAAATGCTAATATAAATTGAAGCTCAAACTTTCCTAGCTTATAGGTTATAAGTGCGACAAAAAAACTTAACAAAATAAAGACTTCTTATGAAATAAATGTTGATATTTTGTAATTAAAAATGCAAAACAAATAGTATTTACATAAAAAATATAATGTAACTTCAAAAAAAAAAAAAAAAAATACAAATATTGGTGAACGAAAAGCATATAAATGCGAAGACTATCGAAAATTTAACGATTGAATAACTTTATTGGCTTTCTGAAAAGTTAATTTTTATATAAATTTGGTGCAATTAATTTCGCCAGAGATTTCAGAATTAATGTAGATGATGCTTAACTTGAAAGCCTTTCTTTCGTCACATTATTTTTTAAATAATTTTTATTTACTAAAAGTATTTTTGCCCGAAGCCACAGAAACGGGTTCGGGGGAAAAAATCTTTACTAATAATAAAGCGGAAAGTCTTTCTGTCTGGATGTCTATAGGATGTCCGTAGGATGTCTCTGGATGTCTGTATGCCTGTTACGCGCATAACGCCTAGACCATTCGGCTGGTATTAATGAAATTTGGCACACAGTTAGTTTGTAGCATGGGGTGTGCACCTCGAAGCAATTTTTCGGAGATTCGATTTTGTTCTTTTTCCATTCCAATTTTAAGAAAATTTTCCAGAGCAAAATTATTATAAGATGGACGATTTATTTACCAAGTTATCATAATGTGGAACCGTAACATGAGCAAGCCAATTGGCGAGAAATCCACCATACATTATTTGTAAATATACAGGCGAACCGAATGAACTTTTAATTTTCAACTACGGGCAAAGCCATGCGGGTACCACTAGTAATAAACAAATTTAATTACTGAAGCAAATTTCGGAAAACAGTGAATGAAACTATTAGTAAAGAAGAAAAGAAGCTTTTCAATAATTAAAAAAAAGATCCGTTCAAGTCTAAATTCAAAGTGCATCGTACATCATAAATCTTTTGGAAGTAATGATTTTTACTTTATTAAGGTGAAAGGATGCATAAATTTCAGCTGAAAATAATTTGTACTCCTTTATGAGCCACGAAAAATTACACAAGCGAAGACAAGGATGAAAAAGTCTAATAACAATGCGCGGCAAAAAACTACCTTCAAATTGCTTCTGACACAGTTCCTGCTGGTTCATATGTAAATTCACCCCTGAATCTAAATATAAATCCCGTGTCCCCTCATCACGTCCTACTTTTTGGAAATGGCGCCCCCCCCCCCCAATCGTTTTCGCTTTTCGACTGTTTCAAGGCAATTGCTTTTATTTGGAGGGGAAGGGAGCATCATGTTAGCCATCAACACTCTTCTGAGGGGCTAGAGAGGTGCAAAGTTCAAGCATCAACATTTAGAACACAAATTGGGAGACTCGTAGGGACATCTACTCCCTCCCCTCTCCCCGTCCCCAAAAAAATATCATCGAAAGCGATAATTATATCCATCTAGTTTTTTTTATGCAACTTTTTCAAATTTTTCGGCATAAAAACAGAGTATGGCTGTATAAGGTTCACTCCAGTAAGTTAAATGCCCGAGAAAGAAATGTTACATTGTAAAAAAATAAAATTAAAAAAAATATTGGAAGCATCGCATTTTGCATAATCAGAGTCACATCGCAAATCTTCTGTAATGAACCTGCCAGTATTATTCAACTTACATTCCCAGATATAATTATGAATGAAAATGAACTAAGGTATGCTTATAAAGTAACATTAATGCATATATTTATATTTATTTGGATGCACCATCTCCATTGTTTATCATTTCTTGATAAAGTGAGAAACATTGGGAGCAGTGCATATCCAGAAATATACATTTTCATTGCCACATAGTGCATACAATATATTTGTTCGCTAACACATAATCTACCGCCCACCCTGTCTATTGGCCAGAGGAGACTGACTGCAACCGGGAGGTCTCAGGATCGAATTTCGGCTCGGACATGGATGTACTTTCTTTCTCCTGTCCTTGTCCTTTCTTTGTGTGAATGTGTAATTCCAGTGCAGTGAATGGCTGCCTATCCTATAAACGGGTCCTTATGACATGTGTGTACTGTGAAAGTCGGACTTTGCACCAAATTACGGTGCAGTTGGAAAATGAAGCAGCGCATCCCGAATTGCCAGCCTAGCCGGCACACAACAACAACAACACGCAATCTAGGCACAAAACACTACAATCATGACTTGTGTCTTCTCTCATAATGCTGTTACGTAATTTGTATGTGTCAGAAAATTTATGTAACTGTTGGTTTTCCTTTAAGCTTTAATGTATTTTTGATTCACTCTATATTTTATTTTTCTCATTTTCATGACATCGAGAACAACTGCTGAATTATTTTAATTCCCTTTCGAAGACAACTTTCGAAAAAAAAAGACAACAGCAATTTCTTCAACAAACCGAGCAGCTGCATAAGAATGGGAGGGGGACAGTTTTTGAAACCCCCACGAAAGTAAGTTAGTGAGAGTTTCGGATGAGTGATTTAAGAAACTTCTCAAATTGAAGAAAGCAACTTAATGTTGTTATGTCTATGCAACTGTTTGTTTATATTCCTTCTGAAGATTTCGGGTGTGAAAGGCAAAAACTTTTGATTAAACTTTAAACCATTTCGTGCCAATTTTAACCTTGAACCAAACGAAAATCAAATGCGTTCTGCTATTGTGTTCATTCCTGCCTCACATAATGACTCAAAGAAATTTCCTTTCAAGAGCCGTAGATTTTTTTTTTTTTGTGTGTGTTTTGCATACATTTCCAGCTTTTTAATGATGGTCAACAAACCACCTGTTGAGTACGTTAGTGAGGGTCTCGGATGTCTGGTTTTCTAAAACTTCTCCAATTAGAAAACAAAATTAAATGTGTTTGTGTTTAAAGAAGTGTTGTTTGGATTTATCTCGAAGTTTTTGGTTGTGAGAAAATAAAGAATTTGATTACACGTTAAAGCCAATCCATGTCCATTTTAATCTTCAAGCACACGGGTTGAATTGAGGTATGGCTATGAGGCAATGAATAGCTTGTCTAATGAACTTAAACTAAATATTTTTCAGAGTATATTATTTCTTGTGTTTCATATGCATTTCGGTGCTTCAATAATAGTAAAAAAACGTCAAGACATAATGGTCTTTAACATATCATTATGTGTGAATGTAAACAACAACGTTGAAAACGCACTAGTTTGAAGAAAATAAAAACTACATAAGTGTTTCAGGGTCTCAGACACCTCTTTTCGATGCTTTTTTTTTTAGAAGATGTATGGTAACGCATGTAAAGACACTCGGCAAAGGCATTGTCTATATTTTATTGAATTTCCTTACATCTAAAAGTTCTCATGTTGTGAAACGGTAATTCTGTAAGAAATGTATGCTTAATTTTTTAAAGTTTGGGAATTTTTAACCCTATTGTTTATACTCGTACTTTGACTTTTTAGAACAAATGAATTTATTATTAATTAGAAAATTATTGTCATACATTTGTCAATTATCAGATTTTTAGCAAAAATAATAAGGAACAACTCGTCAATGTACAGTGGCCCCTAAAATATTCGTACACCTACGACTTTCAATGAAAAAGGACTCTATCCATTGGTTAGAATTAATATTTCGGAATAGGTATTTAATTATAAGATCTATGATCAATTTTCAACAAAACTGCATGATTTAAAAAAAAATATATTAAAACTTAATTTTTAAAAAAAGAAAACCAAAACCTGCCGGAAATTTTATCTCACAAAAGTCTTTCTACACTTTCTTCTAAAAAATGTCTATATATTAGTGAATAATCTAACTTTTTATTAAGTTGTTATTTAGTAGAATATCATGCAGTATCAGCAACACCTTTTAAACGTCTGGGGATAGATTTCATTCTGTTTTCTTTCTTTTTTTTTTTTTTTGCGTAATTTCTGAGTAAGTGTTCAACCACACTTCGAGTCTTTCTGTTCCAGCTGTATTTTCGTTTCAAAGCCGTATTTTCGCAATCTAATCCCGAGACATCTCTAAATATATTACATTAAGTTCAAATCTGGAGATTGAAGAGGTGTATTCTAAACTAGAAGTTTTTGAGGCGCTAGATGCAAACGTTGAAAACCGTGTGCTCTTATCGTTATCTTGATTTAAAAAAAAAAAAAAAAAAGTTATTTCCGATAAATAAATTTTTGGCTAAGAGATTAAAATTCGCTTCAAAAATATTTAAATGAACAGCATGATTCATAGTTTCATCAAAAAATTCCAAACGAAAAAGCCCTGATGCTGATATGCACCCACACACAAGAACACCTTCACCGTCCTGATTAACTGATCCAACTAAGTTCTTAAGATTAAGTTCCTAATTTTTTCTTCTGTTTACAATTATACAACAATTGAACCAAAAATGTTGAGTTCATTTTTATCTGTATGTAAGACGTAATTCCAAAACGTTTGAGCTTATTTATCATTGATTTTGCGACGAAATGCGTAAGCTTTCTGTTTTTCGCACAGCCACGAAAATTTCTGTGGGAAGAGGTCCCATTTAATCTAGCTAATCAGAGAACTCGGAGAACAATTTTAGGTTAAAATTAAATGTAGAAAGTTTCATTCAACTCTGCAGAAACTTTCACAGCATTAAAATGTACTTTTAACACGCTTTTATTATCCTCACTTGTATGTTTGTGAGTAACTCTCCTTTGAACTAAGAGCTAGTGACTTATTACTGTTAGTACATCCCACCACTTTATGAGCGTACGTGGCCGCGCGGTCTAAGGCGCGGGTCTTCGCTGACGTCCACCTCCGGGAATCATTGGGCATGCGTTCAAAGCCTGTCTACACCGAAATAAAATTTATATTCTTGCAACTCAATTTTCGCCCACTTTTTTTGACCGGATTCTTTTAAAATTTGGAATGCAACCTCAGACCCGATGACAATGCAATATTCTATAATCAAATTAATTTATTAACGATAAGTTATTAGTTTATTATAATTAACACGATTTTATTAGCTTAACTTGTATGGTTGTGGGTATGTTTGTGCGTCCAACTTTTCTTTGGACAAATAGACAGTGGCTTATTAGAATTACTTACAACGTACAAATCAGAGCTGCGGAGTGTAATAATGTTTGCACACGAATTTACCAGAAAGCATTCAAAATGTCTGATGCACATAATGCAATAGGATACTAAGATACATTCCATTATAAAAATCGAACACACACACAAAGATTTCATTTAAGAGTTACAAGTGTTAGCAATATTTAGTATCTAAATCTTATTTGAAATAATAGTTTAAAAAACTAAAAAAAAAAAACACGCTTTTGTAGCAAAATGAACTAAAAAGTAAAAAAAATAATATTTTTGAAAACTAAAAAAACACGCTTTAGTAGCGAAATTAACTAAAAAGTTAAAAATAATCTTTGGATGACAAGTATATAAAGTAATTGACCAAACACTTAATTTTACAGTAATAGAAAAAAAAGCGTGGGGGGCTTCTTATCAGCTGTCTTAAATTTCTTCCACTTGTTATCCATGCAAAAATGTAAATAGGCAACCCCCTACGCTTTTTTTTATTACAGTGAAATTAAGTGTTTGGTCAATTACTTTATATACTTGTCATCCAAAGATTGTTTTTAACTTTTTAGTTCATTTTGCAAAGCGTGTTTTTTTAGTTTTTTAAATTTCATATTTTTTTCGTTGTAAATTTACCATCACGTTTTGTCAACTTCGCCGGTTGACCTTTTCTGACCTTGTTTTCGGTCTGATTCTTTTCTTCGAAGCATTTTATTAACTACTTTACTATAGAATAAAATAAATTAACTAATTCATAGGCATTTCAAACCAATTTACCGCTACTGTGAGGAAAAAATTCAAATTTCGAATGCTGTTTGTGGTTTTTACGAATATCAGCTACTTTAATGTAGAAAGCACAATATTAAGGAATAAATAAACAAAATATTAAACCCAAATGGCTTTTAAAGGTCAACACAATGCAAAAATAATTTAAAAAATGACATATGATAATTTTAATCAAGAATTTATTCGAAAATATTTGAGTGTACGTTGACTTTTGTGGCGAATTATTTCTCTGTCTCTTCGTTTTTTTGACCCATTCCAAAAAAAAAAAAAAAAAAAAGATCCGTGAATAGTTTGAAAAAACTAGTGTTTTATTTAGAATGACATAGGAATGGTGCGAAAAAATATTGGACTTCACATTCGAATTCAGTTTTGCCTTATTTTGGTTTTACTAAAAAATTTCAAAGTGTGCGAACACTTTTAGGAGCCACTAAATATATATATAACAGCTGATTCACTGACCAAGTAAAGCTTCTGACGCTACCAACAATGATATTCGCGTCGTAGCATGACAATTTGATAATATGTTTTTGGTGATGTTTGGCATGCAGCGAAATGCATTATTTTGACAAGGCTGAATTGGATTCGGTAACTTAACTGTTTTACTGGTAAGTTTGCAATTTTAAGAGAATGAAGAAACGAAAAAGTTGTCAAAAATGAACACTTTCTACTGAAGTTTAGGGTTAATCCACTCAGGGTTAGGGTAAAATTTCAACCATTAAAATATCACCAAACAGGAAATTGCTTTGTACAAATGTAGAAGCAACTTCCACCCGTCATACTTTGACGGGCGATTTTTTAGTTAATTATTAATTGCGAACATGAATTCGAACAACCTGAAATTGGCATGACTTTATTTACTACTAGCCGTCTGCGACAACCAGCTGGTCCGCCTTTTTACGTCATTCGCCTTTTTGCACCAGACTTGCCGCCTTCGGCGGCTGCTTAAACAATTTAGCGACGACATTAACCAATGTTTTTCTCTATAAATAAGTATTATCATTCGCCTTTTTACACCGATGCTGCCGCCATCGGTGGCTGCTTAAACAAATTTCGTGGCGGTATCAATCAATCTATATCTATCTGTATTATTAGTAATTTGAATAAAATATTTTCTAGATCTATCTCCAGTTCCGTCGCTTGGAATATTTTTAAAGGAGGGGGAGACACAAACGACGTACTCTTCATGCAAATTTTGTCGAAAAATAACAAAAAGCACTTCCACTTTTATGTAAAAGCATTGTTTTTTCGAAGTCATGGTGTGTGGGGGGGGCACTGACACCCCGTTGAAATTCCTTAAATGATGGGCATGCCTCTTTCTTGATGTCCATCTACTATGTCAACCTCTATATTTATCTATCTATCAAAATATAGGATCTGTGCATATCTACCTCCTGACAGTACAAACTTTTTTTATTTATATAAGTATTAATTATAAAACAAAAACATTTTTTGTTCACTCAACCTCTATTTATCTCTGTATCTACTTAGCCTAACCGCCAATTCGTATCAGAAACGAAGATCATGCAAAAATCGCGGGCTTTATTTATTTAATCAAAATAGCCCGCAAAAAAAAAGGCTCTATGTTCCCAGTAGTGTTCAAAAAGTAACGCTTGCAAAAAAAAAAAAAAAAAAAGGTGAAGAGAAGGCAAACGATTTCAGTTGGATCACGTGATGAGGTAAGCTCGGAATTCAGCCGGCAAGCGAATAGCTCGCGTTGTGTTCCGCCATTAAAAAAATTGTAAAAAAAAAAACTATTGCGTATTTTTCAAAACTTTTTTCTTCTGAACTGGGCAGAATGTTTTTACTATTACCAACTAAAATTTTAGAAATGAGGGTTCAATACTTTTTACAGGATGGGTTTCGAAAGAAATTAAACCCAGAAAAAAATGCAAAATAAAGGTTTTTTAAAAATTTATAAAAAATACAAAAATTGCTCTATCTTCAAAATTTTTTTCATTGATCATATTAAAAATTAAATTTCCTACACTATAGTACAAAAAATATTTGTGTATTGGAATTGGTTCGGGGTCTGTAAGGTAACAAGTACTAAAAAGTGCAAAAAAACACATAAAACATTAAATAACTTTTTTTCTAATTAAAATATCAAAAATTGAAGCCCGAAGTGCACATTTTCGGCAAAAACTGCATCTGTGTACCAAATTTCATCTTTCTAGGCCTTACCGTTTTCCCAGGATGCGCGCCACAAACACACACACACACAAACATCTTGTTTTATTATATGTATAGATAGAAGATAGAAGAAGATAATCTTCTAGTTAAAGTAGTCAAATAGTTTCAGAATGTTTTATGCAAATTTTTCTATGTACATGTAGAGACATTTGCTGACTTTCGATTTGAAAATTACTTGGGTTATGATAGGGGTATTGAAAGAAGAATTTTTGAATCTACGAAATGAGAAGTTGAGATAGATTTCTAGAAAATGGATTTTAATCACAATATGTCAGACGAATGATTTTTAAGGAGGGTACGGTTCACATATTAGCAAATTGCTTTCTTTTCATTCTTTTTCCGTACTTTTTTTTGCCTTGCGTTCTTTTTTATTCCTTTGACGATTTTAAATAACAGTAAAAAATACAACAACCATGTTTAAAAATTTTTAGCTGTTGAAGATAATTAGAGACTTGCTGTATTGGAACGATATTGGTAAATAAGGAGCAGATTGCTTTAAAAAAGAATGGGCAAGTTAATAACTTGCAATCTATTTCTAAATTGGGAAAGTCCAATTTCAGAGAAATCTCGCTGTAAACAATCTTCAGCCACAAAAAGGTCCGAAATATCTGAATAATTAACGTTTTGATCATAGAAAGCTACAAAGAACCACAGAAAAATCCTTAGTTTGTACGGTCAGTTGGACTTCGATACAAAGTCCAGCCCTCGGGATTTCGCAAAAGTGACAGGGTGACCTTACAACCAATTCATAAGCATTTGTCGATAAATAAGCAAGTATATACGCATGTAGTATTATCTTTTGAAAAACTCAATACGTTACAAAATATTAATTCAATTGGCTATGACTTTTTTCTTCAGGCAAACCAAAAAAAAAAAAACACGGAATCAAACGTTAAATTATGAAGTTATCTCTTTATCAAACAAAATCTGATAAGGTTGCACCCAGCTAGCAAGAGTATAATATTAATTTTCTACTTTTTATTTTAAAGGATAAGTTGGCAACACTGTGCATTGTGTAATCCATTTTTTCTGGAGTTTCTATTTGGATTCTAGTTTGAATGAGGATTTGAATATGTCAAAATTTCTTCCCTTACGTTAAAATATCCCAAGTAATATAACTAAGTTATATGAACTTAATGACGCTATGGAATAAAAATTGGGATTTTTTATCATTTATATCTTTTATTTTCTGATTCAAAGTATCACCATGTTTATTAATATTACTCACTTTACCTTATATTTTTCACATGGTTTAAAATAAAATGTTTTTAATGCCAGGATAACATTGAACGAAGCTAATTTCATACTCTCTTGCCGTGCATACCCATGGTATACTCATATGTTGTTCTCTTTATGGCGCTGGCTTGTCAAGCTCTCCTCAGGGGGGCCCCCGGTGCTTATGGGGCTTCCGGTCTGGGTCCCTACGTAAGTAAATTTTCTATTCATACTAATTACAATTTAATATTACAATTATTAAGCTTTCTCTCTCTCTCTACAGATAGAAAAATTACAGCACATTGTTAAATACACTTGACAAAGAAATGCTATTTGTTTTTTTTCCTGAATAAGTTTTCTCCAAGATTTGTATTTAATTTTAAATACTTGAGACAGGAAATAAACTAAAAATGTCAAAACATTGAATGATTCAGGATTCAACTTCATTACGCAACAAATGCAAAGTTCAAACTCGGAGCAATATTAGATCCTTTCCAATAAACTGTTCTCGCTTCTTGAATTTTAAGCGTACAAAACCCAGTTTATTTTCTGAAAATAAGAGATTACGTAACACGAAACTCTCCATCAAAATACCGGAATGACGAAATGAAAGAAACAAAACTAGACTGTGTCCCAAAACAAAGATTCAAATTAAAGTAAACAAATGCACAAGGCGAACGGAGGATTCACATAATCCACGATTCATTATGCACGACATTGAAAAGGAGATTTATTGCTGGATAATTGAACTCAGAGTGATGTGAATTTCTTCAAAGACATTTGATAAACTGAGAACGACTAAAATTCGAAAAAGACTATTTCAATACTAATGCCTGCTAGTAGGAAAAGAAAGAACGTCCTCGGTGTTAGCATTTATTAAACAAAATTGTACATTAGTGAATTAAATGAGCATAATAAAGCTGATTTTATTCGGGATTAAAAGAGAAGAATGGTAGAATGCGTTTTTTTTTTCTTTTGCAATTTTTTGTGCGAACTTTTTCTGCGTGATGTGTGAAAATTTTAATCAGATTGGGGCTCAATTGATGAAATTATTTATAAAACAGACGGGGTGGTATTTTTAAAACGAACGATTTTTTTTCGGCAATTCCCAATCTCCCCGGACAAAAACAGGTTTTAGTGTAGAAACAAAATGGAATGAATTTTAAGCCTCAAAACATCGCACAAAAGTCAAAAAATTACTACAAATATTAGATGTCTAAAATGCGGTTAGAAGTCAAAGCTCCAGAAACGCTAAAAAATTTAAAATATTCAATAAAAGTTTTAAGATGCTTAAAATTTAAGAACATCGAAATTTAATCGTTTAAAGAATGCTCAGTAAGACTAAGTTACTTCGTAATCAAACTTTTAGTCATTTGAAAACTCATTTCACGCTACGAGGGTCCGTAATAGTTCCAAAGATTCTTTTTAAGTTGGTGATCGTGAGTATGTGAATGGCTCGTTTCGCCGGAAGAATCTAATTTGTAACTTCAAAAAAGCATTACTGAAGAAAAATAATTCGTGTTAAAATCTTAATTATATATTCAGGAAGTAATAACGAATTTGTTCTCATTAAAATTACGTGTGTGTGTTGCCGTAATTGATTTGCAGCGGATGCGAGTTTATACGTGGGACACATATTTACGTGCGAAGCTATATTTCTCAAAATGTAAGGACAAAGTAAACGGAAATCAAATGAAATGGTGGACATTAATAATTTTCTCCTAATCGAAGCGAACTTTTGTTAAGAACACTATTTCTGCCATTTAAAATAAATGAATGCACTATTTATTATTTTTTAATTCTGGGGGTGTCCCAAAAGTTCGTAAACATTTGCAATAAATTGAAATGTTACTTGCCAAGTAACAACAAAAAAAACAAAAACAGCCAAATATATATATATATATATATATATATATATATATATATATATATATATATATATATATATATATATATATATATATATATATATATATATATATATATATATATATATATATATATATATATATATACATACATATATGTATATACATATATGTATATATATATATATGTATATATATACATACATATATATATACATATATATATACATATATATATACATATATGTATATATATATATATATATATATATATATATATATATATATATATATATATATATATATATACGCTTTAAAAAGATTTCATTATTAGTAAGCTTTCACGAACTTTTGGAACAACCTAGTATTACACCAGTGTAATTTAATAAACGTGCACTGCTTTTTTATGTGTTTGTAAATGCATGTATACATTTTGTTAAAAAAAATTAATAGTTTAATTCATTTGATAGTATGGAGTATCCAAACGATTGGAAAACTTACATTGAGTAGAAAAATTAAATACATGATAAAACCTAATAAATCATAGCCATTAATATTTAAACAACTTTAAATTCCGTATTACATTAAAGGCAAAATTATAAACTAGATTTGTTGCCTTAGATCTTAGGCCTCCTTTTTTTAGTTGAATCAGCTTTTGAACGGGTGGAAGTCAGGATGTTAACCAGTAACCATTCTCATTCCGACGAGTTGAAACAACATTTTAGTTGATTGAACTGATCGAGACATTGTCAAGCATTCGGTCTACACACGAGTAAGCTAGTTGAGGCAACTCGGTTCAGTTGAATCTGCGTTGTGTAGCAGTGGTTCGTACAAACTTGGCCCATTTGAAGAAAAGTTGATTCAAATAAGTTACCTCGTGTAAAGGGACAACGAAAACTTGATACCAGAGAACTTGTTGACAGGCAAAAATTTCAAACAATGGATTCAACTAACCGCTTCGTGTTCAAAAAGCCTTACTTTCACAACCGAATATCTAAAAGAATACTTGGCACAGTTGAAGTTAAATTGATGTTTTACACAACCATCGTGCCTTTCCAAAATGATCTTAAGAAGAAATTCACCAATACACAAAATTAACTGTCACATGCAGTTGCAATTTATTGCAAACAAAGTTTGCAAAGCTTGCATTAAGTTTGAATCGTTGGTTGTTTTATCAATGGTCTTCGATAAAATGATATAATAGTAACTAAGTTTGCAAAGCTTGCATTAAGTTTGAATCGTTGGTTGTTTTATCAATGGTCTTCAATTAAATAATATAGTAGTAACTAATAAGTAATATTTGTTTGTAATAGCCGGAGTCGACTCGTTTACTTCGCTTTTAGGAGACACTACTAACACACGATTAAAATTTTACAATTTAGAAAAAGTAATAATAAAACTTTGAACACACGCAATTAATTGAGACTACAAAAAGCATAACATTACAATTTCTTTGTATGCTGTACTACCCTTTAAGGATAAATCAATTCAAAATAGTACAGTGAAAACCTGAAACAACGAATACCAATACAGCGAAATATTATTTTCAATCAAATAAAATCAATTTTTTTTTTTACATAAAATCTTTCAGTTTATCTATTTCTTTTTAAGTTGAAAAAAATTATTATTTATTTCATTTATTTAATTATTTATTTCTTTGAAAAGGGTTATGGTTGTCCCCTATGATTGATACATTTTTCACATCGTTTTTTCTCAGAAAATACGCCTAAGAAAGAAAGTTCCTTTTTTTTTGTTTTAAAAATGCGCAAACAATATAAAATTGCATGGAGCCTGCATTTGCCTCTTCTTCATGCACATTCACTTTCTCCTCGCCTAAAATAGCATCAAAATCCTTAGTTTTACCATATCAGTTTCTCTCATGATTCTGCACAATTTGAATCCAGGGCCATAATTTGAATCCTTTCCCAGTCCGTATTCACGCATTAGCGAAGATAAGCCATTTCCCTCCAGTTTATCGACTCCCCAGTCTTTGAATTTTAAGACGCTTAAACTGAGCGAAATATAATTGCTGCTCTCCCCATAATAATGCGACCATTTCGAAAATTATCAGTTTCCCGCTACTAAGGATTTAACCGGACTGTTACCAGGTATTATGCAACATCCATAATACTTCGTACGGACCGAAATTTCAGCGCAAGATCACTTTAAGTGATTATAAAGCCTTCACTTATCAGAATTTTCAATGGGTTGTCTTGGCGTTATTGGATATTTCACTGCTTTTAAGGTATGATTTTATTTCTTTAAGTTTAGCAGATTTAAACACTGCCATTTGTTAGTGGAATTACTCCACTATCGGTTTAATATGAATCGAGAGTCTCTAATAATATTTATCTGTTAAGAATTATTTCAGATAAGACAGTTTCAAGTATTTCACGAAATATTTCGGGAGATTATGAGTTATTTTGGGTTGTTTAAAGCTGTGATTCCTATTTATTGAAGGCATTGAAACTATTTCTAGGTATGATTATATTTCTTTAAGGTCAGCTTATCTAAACAATGTCAGCTCTTACTGGAATCACTTTCCATTTGGTTTAAAGTAAATGCAGAGTATTTATTGTAATTTTTTCCCAAAAAGATATTTCAGTTCAGAGGCTTTAAAGTCTTCTTTCGACGATTTTGAGATTTGAGAAACAACTTATTTTAAGCTGTGGAATGAAAAAAAAATGTCGCACTGAAAGAATTATCCGGTATGAGATAATGAAAGACAAAAATATAGCACGGAAATAATTTAGAGAAGTTATTTTGGTTTTGGTTTAATTAAAATCAGAAGATTCAGCAGTATTCATTGTTAAGAAGCATTTCCGCCGAGGCAGTTTATATCTGTCATTAGCAATTTTGAGCAATTAATTGTTTCTATAAAATATCCGTTATGTACGCTAAAAGTACAGATGTCAGAACCTATCACAACAATTGCAATTTCAAAGACAACACTGTTGCCATTTGCAACAATGAATTACGTTTTATTATAACAACAATTAACATTAACTTTAAAATACCAAATACAAGGTAATTCAAAAATAATGGTGAGTTTAAAACGCGTATTTTTCTAAGAGTAAAAATGCTGAACTTTTTCGTATTTAAATCATTCTAAAGATATTTTATGTGCATTCCTCTTGGGACCAGAACGATCCGTACTCAAACTCATGCCATGAAAACTTGCAATAGGTACACAGTCACAGAAGCAACAACTGCAGTGGTCAAATTTTTCAGTTCGTCAAAATAGGAAAGGAGGATATACACGCATTTTCCCTTACATATCGGTAAAGGAAAAATCACCGGATGTTAGCACTGGTACCCTAGAAGATCAATTATATCATGCTAAATCACCTCTGCCTTGATCTCTATTTCGACTAACCGAATAATAAATACAGTACAGGTTCAATTATCCGAATCAATTCGAACTGGATCGCATTCGGAAACCGGAAAATTGGATTTTTTCGAAAACATTTTTTTTTTTTTTGATGAATTATCGAATGTATGCTGATATTGAGCGGAAAAGATATTTTTGAAGGAAAAACACTTATTAATTAATGAAATGTAAAGATAACATTTTTCATACTTTCAAGTGTTTGTACATCAGTAGATTTTGTATACTATGTATCTACCATATTGTAAATGTAAGTCATTGCTTGCTATACATCTCCGTCAAAAGTAGCTATTTGACTATTGTTTGCGTAGCAGAATCATTATTTTGCCAATTGCAGTACGGCTTTGCCCTTTTTTTTTTCTAAATTCTGAGAGCGATTCGGGGACTCGAACTTCAAACCGTTGGAGTTCTACAGTAATAAGAAGGACAATTTGAAAACTAACGGAGACATGAAGCAGCAGTCAGTTAAAACTTTACAACTCGCTCCTTCACTTCAGTTCTAGCAGAGAGCTGTAGGTTTATTAATCTTAATTCGGTGGCCTTATGAAACATCATTCCTTTTGAATCACACTGCGTGATACAGTTTTAAGGTGCAATTCCTTTTCATCTAGGTACAGACGTTGTAAGTTTTTGTAGAACCATTGGCCGCGCAGCACATGCGGTACAACGATATGTTTTTTTAAGCTAAATTAATGTCTTAAAACAATTCAGCACGCCAATATTTTTACATTCTATTTGACATCCAAATGTAGAGTTCGTCGGGCTGATAAAATGCTATAATAACTATTTCACCATTTCAGCCACAAAGTGCGCCTTTGTCGATTTTTTCAAGGGCATTTTTGAAAGATGGTTTACGCATACACTACGCCTTCTAAAAGCGAAGTTTTAGAAGTGATTACAGCTTTATAGCAAAGTGAAAGGTAAGAGTGACACGTTTTAGTGCAATTTTAAAACTTTTTATATTTTACTCTGTTATAATAAAATTTTCATTTTCCATTTCATTGCTCATATAATAATTTGAGTTTGTTTTACAATAATTTAGTTTTTTCTAAAATTTTTTGCTTGTTATAAAACGTTTGATGATGTTACCTCAAGTGGGGCATTTAACCTGATGGAGTAGGGCAGATCGCCTGACTCATAACTAAGTGTCCCAATGCTGCAACTTTTTTTTTTTTTTTGCAATAAAAGTTTAATTCGCAGTTTTTGTCTTGATAGATTTTACACAGCATCTGGACCTACATTAAGAGAGGCAGGAGGTATCTTAAATTTTTATTTAACATAACGTCTCTTAAAAAAAGTTTCAACCTATTTGGAGCGTGATTATCCGGCTTACTCTATCTTACTTTAAAATATGCTCCATCATAATTCAAACATAATGAAAAAAAACGTAGGAGGTAATTTTTTCTTGAATACTATAATGTAAAAAGATTGGTAAGTTCAATTATAGTAAATTATGTACGACTGAACAAATAATAAATAAACAAAATGCAATATTTTTTCAAAAGGGAATCAGTTTTCAGACTATTTTATGAAACACTACAATTAAAAAGGGAAATAAATATGGGAGGAACAAATAAAATTGTAAACACTTAATTTAGAGGACTTGAATTTCAAGCCTTGTAAATATTTCAACTCAACTATTCAAGATTGACTAATTTTGGTCGTTTTCCTTTTATATGAAAACTTTTAATGTTTTAATGACACTACCATAGTTAATTGTGAGATGGTTAAATGTTGCTTTCATTGTTTTTTGCAACATAATGGGTGAAACTATGTTAAACATTAACACTTGATACGTTACAGATATTTTTTTAGCCACTTCAACTCACAGTACGCCAAATATTTCATTTCTATTTATTGCGTTTTTATTTTTTTTTCTCATTTTGTCCGAACTGCATACGATGTTTGTTATCCATAAAAATAAAAATCCCATAAATTTGAATAATCCAATCGACTTTCCTGTTTATCAAGCGCACATTATTCTCTTGTATGTTTTCCAGTAGTAAATCTCATCATGCTGACTCTGAGAACTTAAATTTACATACATTGGATATTATCAGGGTGATAAACAATTATTGTCTTACATAAACTCATACTAGAACAGAAAGAAGTGCCGAATACAGACGTTTTTTCAATCGCTAGTATTAGATTTTCAAAAGTTTCAAAAATGAAGTAGTATTTTTGTATCAAAAATTTATGAAAATCGGTTTAATTTCGGGATTTGTATTGTTTTACATTTTATTACTATTACGATTACTATAATTATGTTCTAAAATCGCAAAAGTCAGGTCGAGATCAAAATGAGAAACTGCCCTGTAAAGTTTGGCGTCTAAATGTATTTGATTCAGATGCATTTCTTTTTTTTTTTTAATATTTAACATTGACAAATGACCATAAAACATTGTTTTGAAGAGAAATATGTGACATAGAACCACCTGGTGACCGTAACTCAATTTTAAGTAAAAAAAAGTGCAGACATAACTTTTGTGCTTAGCACGGCTGTTTAACTTAAATTAGGTGTCTTATTTATTACTGGTGTGCACTTGACTATGAGATGCGTTTTACACTCCTTTATTAAAAAGTCAACATTTGCATCATTCGTTACCTTACCATTTGCAAAATTATTATCCCTTATTCCATGAGATATTCTCGCATTAAATTTTGACGACCATCAATATAGCACATATCTGTCAAACAACACAACTATGAAACATCAATTGACCCATTTGTGTAAAGCAATTTTTCCCAAAATAGGCGACTGGCTTCAGGGGATTCGCAGCCCTTTTCCAAGGCGTGGTCCTATAACTCCGTAATTAAATGTTGCGCCCCTCTGGCCGGGGCGTAGAGGGCGTGAAACGGAATGACCGCTCATCCCTCCATCTCTCGAATGATGGATGACCACCGTCATTTCCTCAAGCGATGGCCAAGAGAATTCCACATTGGGTCAACTTTTTTGATGGACGATCGCTTCCCCCCGATATCATTGGTATTGATGAAGATGTTGCTTTTGGAAAAAGTTTTGAAGAATGTGTTAGCTTATAGAAACAGTACTCCGAATGACGAAAAAATGACAGAATGGCTAAAATAAATATAAATGTAAGTGCGTACCAGAGATAACGCAATCGGTTTTTCAAGGAGTTAAAACACTCCATGACAATTTTTAAAGAAGTGAAATTCATTTTTAAGGATCAAAATATACGAAACAATGAATACCATAACAGGAAATAACCAACGTGTTGTAGCACAACTGCACAGATTACCGAACGTGGGTTAGTTCCTGTTACTCTCGGCACAAATGTATTTATTAATTTCTTATTAAAGACCATGTTTTTATCAACTTTTTAAGGATGAAACAAAAGAGGGCAGAGAAAAGAGAGATCAGAGATACGCTATCGTGTTTTTTAAGGAGTGGAAAAACTCCTTGACATTTTTAGAGGAGTGAAATTCATTTTTAAGGAGTGAAATATACGAAACAATGAAGATCATATTAGTGATCAGGTTCATCAAATTTTTAAGGATGAAACTGTTGATGGCAGAGAAATGAGAGGTCAAAGATACATCTATCGTGTTTTTCAAGGGGTGGAAACACTTCTTGACATTTTTCAGAAAGGTGATTTTCATTTTTAAGGAGCGAAGCAAACGAAAGAACGAAGACTATATTATTAGTAAACAAGTTCATCAACTTTTTAAGAATATAACAGAAGATGGTTAAGGAAGGAAGCGATCTGAACTACTATTTTGATACTTAGAATAATTGAGTTTTAATTTAAAGAATAACAAACCATTCTAATGAACCATTTAAAAAGATCCAAATACTTCTGTTTTTCTCTTTTCCACAATGTTAAATGTTTATTTAAAACACAATTTGAGAAAATCGTGTTTTTCAAAGAACATTCCCTCTCCTTGACATTTTATAGAAGAGTGAAATTCATTTTGAAGGAACGAAATCTACAAAACAACGGCCACTTTATTAGTTATCAAGTCCACCAACTTTTTAAGGTTGTAACAGAAGATGGTAGGAAGGGAAGAATAGGAAAAGAAGAAAGGCTGGAATATGTTATGTAAAGTATTGATATATGTTTCTTAGAATGTTTGACATTACTTTAAAAAAATAACAAACCATTCAAATGAACTATTTAAAGAGATCCAGGTACTTTCTTTTTTTCCCCTCTTTTTCACATTTTGAAACTTTTATTTAAAACACAAATCCAGAAATTGCGCATGACAGAATTCGTGAGTTGTATTCTGGATTTTCAATGCATGAAATACTTTTGCAGCTCTGTTTAAATTATCACTGGATTCGACGATGCGCGTTCAGGACATTAATTTGCACGTAACGCGTAATATAAATATTTTTAAGTCAATGCTGGTAACTATCTGAAAGACTGAGAAATATTAGTTTCAATTCCAAACTCATCACTCTGAATGTTTCCTTTTTTGTAATGCATATTGCATGACGTTTTAATGTAAAATGCAGAACCCTGACGCTACGTCTACAGTATGTCATTAACATTGAAATCGATGCAGTTGCTTATAAAACCATAAAACATATGAATTCACAATTAGGAACGCATACTGAGACTTTCAGTTTGTGATGCAAACTTTTTATTGATGCCAAGTTTGCACTCTATCTTGAATTAAATAATTCAATTTTTATTTGGTTTCAAGAAGCCTTTCGGAAACGTATAGACAAGCTTCATCAAGTAAGGTATTTAGCAAAATGAAAAAAATGATCAGAAATCTTTTGTGATAAAATAATAGTGAAATGAAAAACCAACTTAAATAATGCAGAAATTGTAAATAAAATTCAACAACTACTTATTTAAAGGCAAAATAAAGCCCTTTCATCAAAGCAAAAGTGGTCAACTTTACAACAAGAAAGTTGTGAGATGTCACTTATAACTTTCTTGATGTGTATTGAGTACACTTAACACAACGCACTTAGCTTGTAATAAACAAATTTTGATTAATTACATAAGTGTATAGAATTTAATTGACAAACAATTAAATAAATTTATTGACGCATATTGCTTTTTTCGTTTTTTATTTATTTATTCGTTGTTTTTTAATTAATTAATCAATTTATTTATTTATTTATTAAGATAAAAAAAGGGACACAAAAAAACGTTGCATTTTCAAATTTCAAGATGAATTTCCATTGTTCTAAAATATGCGAGTTAAAAATCTTTATGAATAATGTCTCCTCTTTATTAAAATATAAATAATTTCAAATAAAATGATGAAAGGCAGTTTATATATATACATATATATATATATATATATATATATATATATATATATATACATATATATATATACATATATATATATATATATATATATATATATATATATATATATATATATATATATATATATATATATATATATATATATATATATATATATATATATATATATATATATATAAGAAACAATTTCTGAAAAAAAAAAGGAATTAAAAACACTTGCTCAGCAAAACAAACAAAAAATAATTAAAAAACCAATTATAGAAAGCAAAATAATTGAACGAATGTTAAATTACATCAAACGTCGGCAAAATTAATCTGAGTTCGCAGCTCGTAAGAAGAAAAAAAGGCGAGCAAAAAATATCGAAGAGAAATAAGTTTTCATTCTAAATACCATTCCGAAAGAAAATTTAATCAAGCGTAATTAAGACATCAACAAAAGAAATCCAATCATCATTAACTTCCCATCGGTGAGCCCAAAAAGACAGAAAAACCAAACCACCATACGTTCGCCCCCACCAATTCAGACAATTTTTTGGCTACATTCTTCCGCGCTTTGAGCTTGATCTAATTTGCATTCTCGGGCTCCCTAACTTTAATTATATTTCCCATACTTATTTAATTTGGGTTCGTTTAATCCCAGAGACATCCAACGAGAACTTTGCTTGCCATAATTACTATAACCAATTAGGTATTCCTCCACGAGGGGAAAAAGGGCTTTCACCAGATTCACTTACCATGAATTATGTCCGAAAAGTTTTAAGAAATCTCGTGATATTTAGGGCAAACTTTTGCGAGAAAAGTTTGAAATTAGTTCCCGAATCAATGACAGATATGATTGCAGTAATTGTTGATTACACCTTCAGGTTATTGTTTCCTAGCATTCTAAGAGGGACGTTTAATACATTTCAAGTGAAGTCAAAGAATAAATTTGTTTAAATTAAATTCAGTTTCACTAATGAAAAAAAAATCAAACCGGTTAGTGGAAAAAGTTTGCTTATACACTGTAAAAAAAAAAACAGAGAGCTTTTTTTACCTAAACTCAAAGATTTCCGGTTATCCCAGAAACCTCACATCAATTGCATATTTCCAAAACATTTAGAAACTTTTCTGCATTACACAAAATAAGCCAAAGAAATGAACAGACGCATGCGCAAAACAATTGGCAGAAAAGACTCTTCTTGAGCTTGATCTAATTTGCATTCTTGGGCTCCCTAACTTCAACTATATTTCCCATACTTATTTGATATGGGTTTCATCCGGCGAAAACTCTGTTTGCCATATTTACTATAACCAATTGCGTAGTAGGCAGTTCTTCCACGAGGGTAAGAATGGCGTTCAACAGATTTACACACCATAAACTATGTCTGAAAAGTTTTAAGAAATCTCGTGATATTTAGGGAAAACTTTTGCGAGGAAAGCTTGAAATTAGTTCTCGAATTAATGACAGATGTGATATGATTGTAGTATGATTGTAGATTATGGAATAATCTTGTTCCATGATCTTTTGACTCATCGTTTATTTGTTTGAAACTATAAAATTTCACACAGCCATGTAATTTCCAGCAAACGGAACCCGATGCATTTCAACGTCTTGCCTTATGGCATCATTTAAAGATGAAAAGTAAAATACAGCCGAAAAATAAAGAGAAATCGCAGATCTACAAAAAAAAAAAAAAAAAAAAAAAAAATGAAGAACATAAAAACAGACAACCCTCCCCCTGTCTGTCACATTTAAAAGAAAAACTTGACAACGTAAAAAGTATCCTACACATAAAAACAAGGGGGGAAATACTAAATGCATTTACTCTCCAAACAGAACAACATTCTAAACACCTGCCCAAAGACACTCCCATTACCATTTGCGAACTCTCAACCAAAATACCGCAAACAGCAAAAAGAATCCATACAAAATATCAAGTAGTCTAATTGCATTAAGCTCTAAATCCGCCTGCCAATTAGTTTTTTCTTTTGGAGCTTACAAGTAGTACTAAAAAACTGCAGTCGTCTTAATATTTTAGAGGAAAATGCAGTTAGTTTTTTCCCTCTGTTTTTATCAAGACAGATCACTGGGCATTGGTAGGCACTTTATTTCCTGTTCACCATCAAGTCATTTTCCCTATTTCCATCATTTATTATCATCCCCTATTATTTACTCTGCGGTCATTCTTTATGTATAAAGACGGTTTTGCAAATCAGGCATCTATTAGTTTTCGAAATCGTACTAGGGGGCGCTTCAGCAACAATGCCTATAATGAGGAGGTCTTTGTTTTGTTGAGCTCTTTTTTAAAGGTCAGACGATTTGTTTAGCATTACACAGACATTTTATTTGCATTATATTTTTGTTTCTGCCTTACCTTCTGCTTCCTCCTCTTTTGTTTAGGTAGATGATGAGGATGCTTTGTTAACGGATATCTTTGAGATGTTTTGATTTTGAAAACTTACTCCCGTTGAACAAAAGAAAAAATGGTGGAAGCTGCATATTTCTGCCCTAACAGACTGTGCTAATGAGTTCGTATACAAAAGTTGGAATTACTTTGCTGTTTCTCTTTTTTAGTTTTATTTCTATTTTCCAAAGTAAAAATTCTATTTTCATCTATTTATAACTGATGAAATCATTATCGGCTATATATATATATATATATATATATTGATTTTAGTATGCTATTAGGATTCGCAACCAAAATAGTAAAGCTTCAACTATTAAACTATTTTTTTTTTTTTTTTGTAATTATTTATGAACAGATAAGCAAGAAATTCAGATAATTATATTTGAATATAAAAATGTAGTGAATCAAAGTTTTCTTTCAGCTTTTCCAGAGCCAATTAGTGTTTATCAACTAGATATATTCTCTATTCAGGATCAGGATATATATTCTGCAAGCTTAAAATAAATGTATGCGTAAATTTATTCTATCTCCTTAAATAGCAAAAGTAGTCTCTTTTTATGAAATATTAAAATTTAATGCCATATTGTAAAGTTCAACCTATTGTTTTAAAGCTTTTCGTCCAAATAAGATTTTTGCAAATTTTTTAGTATATATAATAAATTCGTGGAACTAAGCATAATAATGAAAATATTAAACAATTTTAAAAAATACCCCAATTAAGCGATAAAATTTTATGATGTTTTAAAATTTAGTTTTAAAAGAAAAAGCGCAAGTTTCGGTGATTAGTTTTAATTATGCGATAATTTAAGCGATACTTTGTTTACATTGTATATTACAATAATAATTTCCTTTTTATTTCCTGTTATGTCTCTCCAGTTTTGCCAACACGAAATCCCCTAAAAATTAGCAAAGATTACAAGTAAGTACTGTGCATGGGAAATAAAATTATTATGAAACAGTCTGGAAAATGTTAAAATAAGTCTTATATTATTCCAATCGCTTATTTCCTACTATCCGTCATTTTTATTCAGTACAAAGCCTATTAACTTTAATTAAAGGAGGAAAAGAGTAATCATTAAAATTCATCTCCTTATGCAATAAGATTTCTAATTTTGAAATGAAACAGTAAAGAGACACAAATATTTGCTAAGATTCATTTTGAAACATAATTAGTGTGTTTGTAATAAAACGCTAATAAATCACATTTCTGTACCTCAGCGCCAAACTAGTGTAAGTCGAAAAATTAAGATTTTCTGTTTATTAGTGCACTGTATGTAGAACCCTATTCCGTTTAGAGTTATGTGAGCATAATTCTGAAACAAAATCATTTGTATTTATTTACCAATGGTAAAAGAGCGCACTTCCCACCATTTGCACGCACCAGACAAACGTTTTCCCTCTCTCTTGTAAAGTAGGGATTATGTGACTTACGTTGTTCTGGCTCAAAGGTACGTACATAATTGTCCTGATCATTAGAGATAAATAATAATATTTTTATCTTTAAAATTATTGTCCACGAAGTAGGAATTAAAAAATAAAGTTCAGGTTAAATTTATTTTATCAGAACCGGTTAACACTGCAAAATTCAAGCTTTCTGAAATAGTTTAATGAATAAACATTTTCTAAGAGTTGAAGGCTTTGGTTATTCAAAATATTTATTTGGTTAAATTTGAAAGAAACTTTGCTTGAGTTTATTCTAGCAAATATCACTTTCAAAAGAGTAATCATTACTTTCTTTAAAGTAAAAAAAAAATGCCATATTTAAAATTAATTTACTGTTTTGCGGTTTTTCATTCAAATATGGTTTTAGTCTATTTTCTAGCACCAAAAAAAAAAAGAATCAAATAATCAACTTACAAAAGTAGGTTTAAATTCCAGTAAAGATATTAAATAATTTTTAAATGTCCCAATTCGCAAAAAACGTGGATAGTTTTTGTTTGAATTTTGTTGATAGACAAAATGTGCGCAAGTATAATATTTGGTTGTGTTTTCCTGATCTGAAATTTGCCTTACCTTATTTTACATAAAGCATTAAAACAGAGCACATTTTCTTATTATTATCACTTATCTAAAAATGCTTATTTCATAACAATATAGTCTTTTGTAAGTCGAGCATTTGGAGATATTTTCAGTATCAAATATTTTAATTACTCTTACTATAAAAAAGGTACAAATAAAAGTATCTTTACAGTTTCACCTATCAGTTCAAATGCTTTGCTAAAATCTATTGTCTTAAAGTTATTATTAACTCAATGATTCTACATATCTTTAAAGAAAGAGCTTCTTTGTTTCCGCTGAGTTTCGATATTTCATAATGTATAATTATTTTATCAAAGGAAAATTAGCAAACATATATGGATTTGTAATAGTTAAGGAATGTACATGGCCTTTTAAATTCTTACAAAGTATTCTATGAAAGGTAATCTTGTTAAATTTCTAACAGTTATTTCCTAATGTATATTATTAGTACTCAAAACAAAACTTAAAACGAAAAGAAGCTTAATTTATCACTAAAGGCGGAAAAGTATTTCCTTTAAGATCTTCGTCTCTTGACGCAATAAGATTTCTAATTTTAAATTCAAACACAAAAGACATACAAAATATTTCCCAAGACTCTTTTTTTAAAAGCGATTGGTATGTAACAAATTAAATACCTATCAGATGAACAAATCACTATTAAATCTTGTTTGTCTTTAGCATTAGACATCTTTTTAATAATCAACTTTGTATTTTTAAAATCTCCGCTCACGAGGAAAGGCGTTGTTAAAAAAAGCTCCAGCTAAATTTATTTAACCTGAATCCGTTAACACAGAAAATTCCAAGACATCTGAAAGATTTTAACGAATAAACATTCTTTAAGACTTGAAAACTTTGGTTATTTGAAACGATACAGTTCTTAGTCATTGCTTTTAAAGTTTAAGAAAAAAAGTGGAAAATATTTCTTAGAGTTAGTTGCACACGCTTAGTTAGACAGGATTCATTTTAACTGTTAGGAAATTTTCTGCCTTGTTTAAAAGGAGATTTCCGTGGTAGTCTCTCCGAATTCCAGCGCCATTTGAAAGACTTAAAAGAACAATCTTCTCTTTTAGGTATTTGTTACGCCAGAGGAATTCTTTGAGAAGTCTCAGACAATGGAATTAATTCACGGTTTTTTATTCCGAAGATTTTACGCTGAGTATAACTTTATTTTAGTTGCTACAAGTATTTATACGGGGTTTATTTCTTAAATTGTAAAATGTTCGCTTTGTTTTGTGATCTAAATTAACAATTTGAGTTTTGTAACAGACTTTTGATTTTGCGTCATTGTGCTGCTCTGGTTGGAGAAGTAAAAGAAAAAAAAAGCTTGACACTGGTAATAACAAAATTGGCATTCGTAGATATTGATATTATTAAATCTGCACAGATGCTTCATACAAATTATCAGGGATTTAAAGAGTTAATGTAGTTTGTGTATCTTTTACTTTTTTACATCCAGAATTTAAAAGTACAAAACCACTACAAAATCCAATCTTAAATCGCTAAAACAACGCGAAACGCTTCATATTAGAGTCTAGCTACTAATCTTTTTTTAAAGATCTTAATTAAAAAAATATATTTTATTTAGACTTAGATCTCATATTACGCGTTCGAGTGGGGTACGAAAAAAAATTATAATATTCATAAAATTCGTAATTTACAACCAGATATACTTAATAGATATTGCATGAAAAATTGAATAGATATTACATGAAAAATGTTGTTGGATTACATTCCTGTATTTTATAATTATTTTCCTGCCTTTGGCTCAGAATGATATCCTAACTTACGTGGGAGATTTTTTATTCTTAATTGTGTATTTTGTTTTGTTTATGTTATAAGGTAATTATTATAATGTAACGTTATTGCATTGACAAATGAGCGTAAAACAATGATCCATATTTACTTAATTTTCATCTTGTTAAATACATAATCGTTCTGAGGGACTAAAAATATCAGTGCTCTAGTATATTTAAAATTACTTTAAAGGCTCATGCCAAATGCACTAAAATAATATTGATTCCAGTTCAACTGTTCCCTTAGAATTTTCAAGTTCGTTTCTAGGTCATAAAGTGTATTTTTATAGTTCGATAAACGCAAAAAAATTGTAGATACTTAACGCTATCTAAGGATTTAGGGCAGTGGTTCTCAACGTTTTCACTACTGAGAACCACTTGGTACCCCTCCGAATAAGTAACATTTTCACAGAACTCATATTAAGTAAAATGGTATGAATTCAAACGTATTTCTAATAAGCTTAATTAGAACTCCACAATTATACTGTTTAATTGTCTCTAGATGTTTGCGAAATACATAGTAATTGCTTGAGGAACACTAGTGGGCTAAAAAACAAGTTGAGAATCATTGATTTAGTGTAAAGCTAAAATTTGTACCTTGAAAGTCACAGTGCTAGAATGATCAAAAGTAAAGGAATCTCAGAAGATGTTATTTATATATTTTTTCAATATTAGAACAAGCAGCGGTATGAATTTCGGACAGGCAGAAAAAAATCCTGTCTTTGCTCAAATGTCCCAAATCATTTAATGAAAATGTTATGAAAATGATAAAAAACCTGGTAAAATTTAACATTCGTCAATGAATGTCAATAACATCAGAGTAAATACATCGGCGCCGAAGGACCGAATATTTAGTTATAGTTTTACTCATTAACCAGTAAATGATGGCATTCACCACAGAATAACATGAAATTTTAAGATTTTTAAAGAAAAGGCTCACCTTTTGAAATATTCAGCATCTTTCGGTTTCGAGTGAGTTTTAAAAAAATATACTTCGCAGCAGACTTTAAAATATTCAGCTCAACGTCTATTCATTTTACTTAAGAAAGGTTATTTATATTACTTAGGTGGTGGTAAAGATTCAAACTGCATCTGTCAGTTTTAACAGATTGTCTATTTGTTTATTAACGATATCACTTTTTTTTCCGTTCAAATGAATTAATCACAATTTCAATTCCGTGAATTTTGAAGTTGAATAATAAGAGGGTAATACTTAGTTCTTGTACAGAGTTCTCTGGCTACCATCACCATGTAAACGATTTGAAGGCATTATCTTTACCTGAATCAAAATTACAGTATTAGTTTAAATCAGATAAGCAACCAGCTATATTCTGTTTTCGAAAACTTAATAGGTGTAATTTAAATCAAATGTCCGTCAGGCTAATATATTGCTTTAAAAGCAAGTTTTCTGACGGATATCATCTTCTAGCTTGCTTACCTTTCATCTAAGGAGTTCAGCGAAGGATGTAATTTAAAAAGGGTAAGTTGAAATTTATTTAGTTCGTGGATGGTTTAACCCAAAACATTCCACGCGGTCTTGAAGAACCTAAATGACAAGCATTTTTAATGATGGAAACTTAAGTTATTTAAAATGATCTAGCGTACAGTCAACTCGTTTGTATAAAAGAAAATTGAAATTTTACAAATATGTTTACGCTTATTTGGGTAGATATCATTTCAACAAGCTTAAAAATTTCTATCGTGTTCAAAATTGGATAGAAACCGAATCTTTAAAAATTATTCAAAATTAACAAGAATAGAAATTTGTGAGAATGATAATTGCAAACATTTTTGAGGTAAGTGCTAGTTTTTAGATGATGTAATTTAATTTTTTTCCCAGTATCGAAACATATAGCTTTGATTGAGAAAAGAAAGCCTAAGCTTAAAATAGCATATAGCATATTAATACGTATTATGTGTTAGTTCAAAACCAGTCTCAGTCCACGATTTTCCAGTTCGTTTATTTATTTCTTTGTAAAACGTTTGCTTTTAAAAACGTTGGACGTTGCAAATTAATTTCCATTATTCTCTTTAAAGTAAATATTCTTTAACAGGGGTATATTAATTTCAATTCTAAAAACATAATTACTTTCGTCAAAGAGAGCCATAATTATTTCTGCTTACTGTGTTTATTACCACGAGAAGAGAAAAAGGCTGAATTATATTTTTCAGAAAGTACATTGATTTTAAAAATTCTATACCTGAAAGTCATTATAAGTCGAGGAGAAACTTGCTTTAGAGAACAGTAGAAACTTTTGATTTACTCTAAAAGGTTAATTTATGTGATACACAAACAACATTATTTTTAAATATAACAAAATCAGGACTTAGTTGTAGAGATAATGTATAATTAATATCATATCAGCATTTTCTTCTGTGATTTCAATTAAATATACCTTCCATTTCTTATTGCAAGTTAGTTTTAGCATTAGCAGTTGAATGCTAATGGTTGTTATTTATAGGATATATTTATGAAAAATATATACATATTTTAAGCACCGAGAATCTTTCTATTTCGCAATTAAAATTATTTCGTTGATACTATTTTTTTTTCTTAACTTTGAATTCAAATTCAAACAAATTTAACTATACAGAGCAGAGGTGGCAAAAATATTTTTATGATCACGTTAGTGGAAAGGAATTAATTATTCATCTTACATAAATTTTTTAAGAATGTACTAACGAAAAGTTCTAAAGCTACATTTTTTACATTCTAGAGTGCTATTTTACTGTGGAGTAAAATGTAAAACGTAGGGAAGCGTTGGGAGGAATGGGACGGTGAGAGGAATGGGACAGCTGCATTTATACCGAAAAAAAAGAATCTGATTTTTTTTCTAACTTATCCTGTAGATATTGCAACTTTAGACACTTGCTTAATTTTAATCTATTGCATCTACTGAACAAGCTAGAAAAAAAAGCCCTTTTTATTTCGACACAAAGACAATTGTGCCATTAATCCCAGCTTTCTCATATTTATTCGGATTTTTTTTACCAATAAAATTTCATATATTTCAGAAACTCCACTTTCAGAAGATAATGTTATAAGTTATTTTAATTGCAATGTCTCTCCAAAGGAAATACATTGAAATGATTTATGCATATGAAATAATTATATATTTAATTTATTTTGACCGCACAAATTTATCTTCACCTAATATCTGCGTTTAATGCTACATATTAAGTATTTTGTTGCATATTAAGATCAGCAAACTCTTTTTCAAAATCAACCTTTTTTTCTTGCATGTAAAAATAATGATCTCGAGAAGTAGTAGATTCGAATTTTCTTTGGTTAGAAAGCATTGAAGATTCAAATCAGTATTTTAAACTGTGGTAAAAAAAAAAATCTCGACTCTGTTTTCTTTAGAACTAAAAAAGATCGTTTGACGCTACATTAAAAATCTTTCTTTACTAATATACAAAGCGGAAATTCTCTATATCTGGAGGATGTCTGGATGTCTGGAGGACGTCCGGATCTCTGTGTCGCGCATAGCGCCTAGACCGTTTTTCATTAAATTTGGCACAAAGTTAGTCTGTAGTACGGGGGTCTGCAACTCGAAGCGATTTTTAGAAAATTCGAATTTTGTTCTTTTTCTATTCCAATTTTAAGAACATTTTCCCCAGCAAAATTATCCTAAGTTGGACAAGTAAATTACCAAGATATCATAACCGTAACATGGGCAAGTCAATTGGCGAGAAATTCTCCATACATCTTTTGTAAATATACAGGCGAACCAAAAGACCTTTTAATTTTCTACTACGGGCAAAGCCATGCGGGCACCACTAGTAATAAGTAAATCGAAAAGTCTATCTCGAAAATAAACAAACCAGCGGATAACATTTATTATTGTATAAGTTAAAAAATACCAAGTTCCTGTAAATTGCAAAAATATTTTGAAGAAATCACTAGAGATATTCGAATGCAATGTCAAGTGTCAAAAGAGTTACTGAATAAACCAATGACTATTACAAAATAAATAAATAAATAAATAAAAATTAATTTGAATTTTTGACATCTGAAATTCAAATTATGTTTTTCGCAATCACTTGTGTGTTTGTGTCTTTGTGCAGGCATGAGTGTGTGAATATGTGTGTGTGCGCGCGTGTGTGTGTGCGTATTTGTATGTGTGTGTATGTTCGTGTGTGTAGGATATGGACGCAACCTGTAGAGGGTTTTAACTAGAGGAGAAGCATTGTGAGGCCGGTCGACGGCGCTGCTGTAGAGGGAGGCGGAGGGAAAATAAAATCAAAGGAGGTCAAAAACAGTCAAACGAAAACAATAAGCAATGTGATTGCTCAAGGAAAAAAAAAAACATATTTCCTGAGAAAAGCACAACGGAATTCATTTTTTTGCCCTTTAAAAAAATTTTGAAATGCGATGTTAACAGGTGTCATTACGTCCTTTTTAGATGAAATTTAGTTGACAATATTGGCATAGAAAATGTACTGTAAACGCAATAGAAAGCTCATAAAAATCTGTGAAAAATCTGCCATTCATGAGGAGAAACTTTTTTTTTTTAAACATAATTTAAAAATTCTCAAAAGAAGGGTTTTTTTCTTTATAACTAGGAAGTATAACTAGTGTGAGCTAAATTGTATTGGTTCGTACTGTAACGATCAATTGATGACTTTTCACCACCTGCTAGAGTTTTTGTCCTACTTTTGAGCTCTTGAGACTATTCGAACTCTCCGAAAGAAAATCTGTTTCATTTTTACACATGTAACCTCCCTGACTTTTATTCTTCTCACCACGAGATGGAACGAGTTCAACCTCCCTCGTTAGGGCGCCAAGCCCTAAACGACCACAGAACATTATTAGCCAAGAAACGAACGTTCATCCGTCACCCAAGCAATCCCCCAAATCGACGGGGACAGTAAGGAGGGTTGTATACCAGAAGGGGGAGGAGCGGAGTTTCAACCCTCGGTTCTTACCCACACGAGATCTTCAAAAGATTTCCGGGTCATAGAAGATTTCACCTCAAGAGTTTCGTATTTCTGTTTCCCAGATATAATACCGCATATGAGCAGGGGAATTTTTCAAGTCGAAGCCGCAGCCGGCGACATATTTTTATGTATTTTTGCTTCTTATTGTTATGGAAGTAGGGAAAGTGTGTTTCCCCTCCCCCATGCGGCAAATCCCATTCTTATTATCGTGTTTGTGTCGTTTTTCTCTTCCATGGTACTTTCCCTCCAGTACTAGCAAAAGCGATTGAGGAACGATATGAATACCCCATGTCCTGAGGCCAATTATTACGACGCAAGTTCTTTACATGCAGAAGAATGGCCGCCATATCACATTTCCCTTCGCCAACAACATGTAGTCGACATTTTTACTTCTTGTGGCTGTTCGGTAGCTAAATGGATGAGGCGTTGGCAGTGGATGATGTTACGAATATAATAGGTGATTTGAATTCATGTGGGATCGTATTGTGATTATGCAGAAGCGTCATAAAATTTCGTCACTTTATGGCTACCGCTGGTTTGATTTGATGATAAGATAACAAATTTGATACATTCAATTTTCTTTATAACGGCTTTGGTATCAGTCAGTGATGTAATCAGTGGGTACGTTAGGGGAGGGTTTCCCCCAACGATTTTTTCCTCAAGTTCTCTGTATAGTTTCAATGCGTTGGATTTCCAGTAACTTTTGCGTTTGCACACGAAATCGTTCTCCCGCACACGTTTCCCTTAAGACACCACTGGTAGTAAATAAATAATATTAAAAACAAAAATACCAAGCTTTTGTAGAATGGCGTTCGTCGTAATAAAGTGATTTATGTTGGTACAAATCCTTTAGATATGTTAAAGTTTACTTCTTTTGGAGCAATGAAGGTAAAATTGTAGCAGAAAACGAAAATAATATAATTATAATCTAAGAACTTCGGGCACGTCACATCTACCTCCGCCAGAGTCGATATTTTAGTTTTTTGTGTTAGTTCGGTATACACATGGACGAGGCGTTCGCAGTGGTTGAAGGGAAGGGGAAAATAGTAGCACTTTTTTTTTTTTTTTTTTTTAATGCAGCTTATATACGTTTCCATTAAAAAAATTTCCAAATCACCTTCCAAAATTAAAAATAATAAGCTCATCAAAATAAATCCATTTCATCAACAACAAAAAATCGTTTCTTAAGCTTTCTTCCGTGTAAAAAAAAAAAAAAAAAACCGGCTCGAAATTATTTTTTCCTCTATTGCCAAAAATAAAAAAATGCATATAAATGAAAATAAAAAGGCGTCAGAAGATAAGAAAAAATATGAAATGATTCATTATCAAAATAATGATAATAATAATATTAATAATAATAATAATAATAATAATAGTCGTATTTACAGCTCTTGCTGTTAAAAGAGAAAAAACGCCGAACTTCCTTTTATTTCCTGTCGCCGAAACTAAAATGATTAATTTAAATCCTAACAAACTAAAAAAAAAAATCGTATAAACAATCATTATTTCACTGTAAAAACCAGGGCTGCGTATTCAGAGTCTAGCTGATTTTAGGATAAAAGGTGTTGAAGTTGAAAGCTGAAAGTTTAAAATTCCAAGAGTCGGAGTCGATCTTTTTCCCTCCAACTCCGCAGTCCTTGTAAAAACAGGGCTGCGTAGTCGGTGTTGGACTGATTTTGGGATAAAGAAATTGGAGTTAGAAGTAGAAGTCTTTGAAATTCCAAGAGTCGGAGTCGGTTGCTTTCTCTCCGAGTCTGTATTTCTGCTACGACTGCGAAGTCAGAATTGAAGTCGTAGAGTTGGAGTCCGAGTGGACAGTCCAAACATTCTAGTAGTCGGAATTGGGAGTTGATCTGTTTTCTTCCGACTCCGCTGCCCTGGTAAAAATATTTGCGCATTAAATTCATTTCATTTTGAGTCATATTTATCTCTGCCTTGCGAAAACATTAAGTTTACGAGATATGATAGTTCGATTTTTATTAGAACCTATCCCCCCTCCCTAATTTCTTAAAACTAAAAATTGAGATCGTTTTCAGAATCTGCACAATTTCTTCATTTTTTGGGGCCAAAAAATAATTTTAAGATTACCAACACTTAAGTGTTTTGATACTTCAACCAAGCATAAATTTTACGTCTAAAAATAATTTTGGTACTTGTCTGGTTTACGATGGCTGACTGTCTTGGCTAATTTTATACCTTGTGTGAAATGGGAAAAAAAAAAGTTTCTATCGTCACTATGTTTGCTCCTCTATTTCTTATTTAACATTTTATTGAAGCTTTTAACGTTGATTTGAGACAAAAAATTTATCTCAATGAATTTTCTTCCTTTTAATAGAGTAATGAAAGTAGTTTCATTTATTTGGGGAATCATTTTAATGGGATTTTCCATGTGTTTGAGTGTAGCTTTCTTGTATAAGCATGTTTTTTATGTAGAAGATTTTTTTTTTTTTTTACTTTTAGTTGATTGGTTGGTTTACTTATTTTTAATGGCGCAAGAGCCCTTGAGGGCTATACTGCGCCAACGATTTTTTAGTTTAAAGTTTATACATAAATGTAAAATCAAGATATGATAAAAGTAAAATTGTTTAGTGGAGAAGAAATAAACACCAGCAGTTTAAAACAACTAATAAAAAACTTGTAAACATTAAAAACTTTTAAAAACGTATGAAATAATAGGTTGTCAAAGAATTTTTTACTTTTAAATATTTATTTTAATTATCTGGTGAATTACTTTTTATTTGAATGAAGCATTTAGAGCTGTTTAATGTCCTGCTTTGTTAACCCCCAAAGCAACAAGAAAAGTCATTATAAGTTTTATGCTTCTGTGTATCTGCGTACTAGACACCCTAGTCCTTACACATATGACCCGATTTTGATCATCTCTTTTTGTTTAAAAGGAGACTTGATCGGAAGTTTCCTTAGTCAGGTCTCGTGTTTGTGCGACTTTAACTGCTGAAAATATTAAATTAATCCATCAAAAATGGGCTTTTTAAAATTTATTATTTATTATTATTATTTATTTATTTATTTCTTAATTTTAACATTGAAGATATACTCGCACATTTAACACATTAATTACCAATCGAAAGAACGAAATTTTAAGCGTCTGAAAGAAATTGTTCCTGCCTGAAAGGGTTTTTATCTGAAAGAACTTCCAAGTCATATAAAACTCGAATTAAAACTCTTTCAGCAGATTTTGAGCACATTCAAAGCTTTTATTCACATGATTTTTAGCATTAGAAAAAATCTAATGAGATTCATAAATAGCTATAAAAAATAGTTGTTCGCTACTCTAAGTCTAAAGCGCCCTCTATCAGCCTTTTAAAACCACATCTTTAAAATTTATTTGCTAGAAAATACTGATTAAAAAAATGATTTTAGCGAAAGTCGCAAGCAAATCGACCAATTTTTCCGTTTTTTATGATCTTTTGAAATTTTGGACCCTTAACTTTAATGGCGCTTATCTCCTTCGGAAGACGTTTCGGACCCTTATTTTTGCCATTATATTGTTTATCCTGATATGTACTATTATCCCTTAAAGATTTGCTCAAAAGTTCAGAAACACCCAGTACGTCATCCCCGAATAAGTAATTTCTACATTTGCTGAAGGAAAAATAATCGCCAAGGACAAAAATGTCCCAATTAAATTTAGAATGTGACCTATAAGGGGAAATTACCAATGTTAAAATGATTCTAAAGAATCATGTGGGAAAACAGGAATATTTTTTCGAACAAAATCTAAAGGTAGTTTTTCTATTTAGAATACAAACAACGTAGACTTATCCAGACTGATGCGAATATCTCGAATCATGTTTTGCAACATTTTTTTTTTCTTCCCAAAATGGAATATTTTCCCTGATGCATCATCTGATGAACGCACACTGCCAACAAACAGTCGTCTGCTTTACCAGATAGAACTCCCCCCTCTCCTCCCCACCGTGACGAAAGATGGCAATCATACACTGCTTTGAGCAAGAACATCCAGGTGCATTGTCCCTGGAATATAGTAGGGGGAGAATCTGCCCTAGGATGGTCGAACATTGTTCAGATAAAAAGGGGTGGAAAGCTAGATGGTGCACTTGGAGTAGAAAGGGAAAAAAAATAAAAAAAATCCCCTTTCAACTCATATTTTATATTCTTCCTATTCCCTTATTATATTGAATGTAGTTCCCGCGCACAAAAGAATTCGGCATTCTCGCTTGGAGCTGTAGAATGTTAAGAGGGTGGAAAGTGCGTTGAAAGAACTAGACCAGAGTTCTACAAAGGGGATCAGAGTCAGTCTATGATCCCAAGGAATTATCTTGTTGCTAAAGAGCTGTTGTGGGAGATATAAAATAAGCTGGGCTATTTTGAAAGTTTATTAATTAGGTTGCAGAAACTATGGACTGCACTAAAACAAAGAACTTGACCAAAGAATGTATTAGTTTGAAATCGTGGGCCAAAACTGTTTCGAAAGAGTAGAAAATACATTGAAAAAAGTATAGCATGACTGGGGGATCCGAGTCGATCTATAAACCCCAAAAATTGCATTTTTGTTAAAGTGCTGCAGCGTGTTCAAATTATATTAAAGTTGCGAAAACTATTGAATGCGTTAGAACAAGGGATTAGATCAAAGAATTTATCAATTTGAAAACTATGGCAGAAATGTTTTGAAGTAACAGGAATTTCATTGTTATATGATAGATGTTGTGGAAGATATAAAGTAAGCAGGGCTATATTTGACAACTTCATTAATTAAGTTACAAAAACTATCGACTGAACTAGAACAAAGAACTTGATCAAAAAAATTATCAATTTGAAATATTGCGTTAAAAATATTTTGAAAGAGTAGAAAGTCCATTGACAGACGTAAAGCCAGGTGATCCGAGTCGGACTATGATCCCTCCAGAAAAATATTTTTGCTGAATAGTTGCTGTAGAAGATGTTAAGCAAACAGAGCTACTTGACTGCTTGATTAATATACATGTAGTTACAAAAACTATCGAGCGCACTAGACCACTAGATCACAAAGAACTTGATAAATTTGAATGCTGCCCATGTAGAAAATTCCGTCTTAAAACGGGTGTCTACGTTGTGAAGCCATTTCATAACGTTTAAAAAAGTTCAAATGCTACGTGTGCTGCCTGAGAAGGACACGGATGCTTTCAAAAGTAGGCAGAAAATACGTTGAAAGAAATATACTAAAGGGATCGGAGTCGTTCTATGTTTGAAAAAAAATCTAGGATTCGAAAAGATCGTGTTGTTATATAGCTGCTGTGAGAGATATAAAATGAAAAGGGCTATTTGAAATTTTGATTAATAACATTGTAAAAGCTATCGAGCGCACTAGACCACTTGATTACAAAGATGATAAATTTGAATGTTGCTCATGTAGTACACTCCGCCTTAAAACGGCTGTCAACGTTGTGAAGCCACTTCATAACGATTATAAAAGTTTAAAGGCTACATATGCTGCCTGAGAAGTACACAGATCTTTTCAAAAGTAGGTAGAGAATACGTTGAAATAAATATACCAAAGGAATCGGAGTCGTTCTACGTAAAAAATCTAGGATTCAAAAATATTGTGTTGCTATATAGCTGATGTGGAAGGTATAAAATGAACAGGGCAATTTGAAATTTTGATTAATAACGTTGTAAAAACAATCGAGTGCACTAGACCTCTAGATCACAAAGAACTTGATGAATTTGAATGTTGCCCATGTAGCACACTCCGTCTTAATACGGCTGTCAATTTTGTGAAGCCACTCCATAACGATTGTAAAAAATAATGAAAGAAATATACCAAAGGGATCAGGATCGTTCTATGTAAAAAATCTAGGATTTAAAAAAATCGCGTTTGAATATAGCTGCTGTAGAAGGTATGAAACGATCAGGGCTATTTGAAATTTTGAATAATAACTTGTAAAAACTATCGACTGCACTAGAACATAGAACTTGATAAATTTAAATGCTAAGACAAAAATGTTAAGACCGTTCATGGGTGGATTCAGGGGAGGGTCAAATTGTCAGCTGACCCCCCTGTGACTAGAATTTTATTATGATTATTACCAATCTTCAAATTTTTAGATTCGTAAAAATAGTTCATGAAAACAATATTAACTTGACTTTTGCTTTCTTCTGTAAGGTATTTCTTCTCAGTGGGTCATAGTTCAACGGATTGACTAGGCTTGTTTGAATGGGCTTTTGCTATTTTCAGTTTTTTGTTCATTTCAAAAGCACAGTCATCTCTAATGAGCTTTACAATTGATAAATAGTAGGGAGGGGGTATTTGAATGGATTTTCATCTCATTTGGGGGGGGGGCACCCCTGCTTAAGATAAGATAAGTTTTTTACGTAGAAGATATAATGCCGGTCATTGAAACTTGACCCCCCCTTCAAATATTTCTGAATCCGCCCCTGAGACGGTTGGAAGTACGTTGGAAAATAAAAAGAGGGGAGTTGGTGTGAATATTAGGAAGATCACAATTAACCAATGATCCCGAAGAAATCTCTTGTTTGCTGCAGAAATATGAAAAAAAAAATGTTGATAAAGTTTTAAAAATTCATTTTCTGCACTAGAGCGTAGTACTTGAATACAAAGAAATATGAATACAAAGTCATGAATGTAAGAAGAGGAAAATTGAATTGATTAAAAAAATCGATCATTACGAAAGTGCGTCAATCTCTAATCTAAAAGAATTTCCGTTTTACTAAAATGCTGTCGTAAAAGATACAAAATAAGTAGTTCTACTTGAAAATTTGGTAAATAAAGTTCAAAAACTATTTTGTCATTTGATACTAAGACAAAAAGTAAATATTCACCTGCAAATAATATTGTCATCAAGATTTGCCACAGATCTTACAGGACAGTACTGACGATATAGATGGCATAGTTGCGTTCTTTAAAAGGCTATCATAGCATCTCGGAGTAACATTTTGAAATTAATTGAAATTTATATTTATGCATGATTTTTGATTATTTACATGATTTTCTTACACATTTTTTTTTTTTTTAAGGTTCAAAAGAATTAAGAAAAGAATATTGTTGAGAGCAATATTTTTTTTCTACTTTCGTTGTTCAATTTACCTCTCTTAAAACTATACCCTTGAATTTTCGACAAAATAGCTTCATTTATAGTTACCTTAGTTATTTACTAACAGTTGAAGTATTACTAGATAATAAAGAATATAAAAAACTGAGTTTTATGTAAACTCTCTATCATCTTACATTTTCTTCTTCTTCTTTCTTTTTTTTTTTTTTTTTTTTTTTTTGAGAAATCACGATTGCTAATTGTTTTTATTTGACCGTTCTTGATGTCCGGTTCCTTTTTCAACCCCACCGCCCTCCCGGAAGCCGCTGCTCCTAATCAGTGGCATTCATGTCACACTAACGCACATACACACAAGCGCCTTTACACACATACACACACGCCAACGTGCATGTACACAGCTCTACACACACACAAGCCTACACATACACAACTATACACACTTAACCGCCCAAGAGTAGGGATAGGAACCGTTTCTAGAAAAAAGCGAGTGGGATAGTAACCAATGAGTTTGGTTCTGTCGAAACTCGTGATTGCGAAAAACATAATTTGAATTCAAAATTTCAGAACTCAAATTAATTTCGAAAATTCGAAAGTTTTTTTTTTTTTTTAATTTCTTTACTTTTAATGGGAGACATATTTTACAAGTTTAAATGTTAAGAAGGAATGGTTGATATGCATTTCAGTTTAGCTAAATTAGAGAATAGTAGATTTTAGATGTATAAACTGTCTATAAAAATGTTTCTACTTTAAAATAATGATGTTTACATGTTACAGACAACAAGTACAAATTATGATTTTTTAGATACAAGAAACTTTTTAGAAAGTTGATGCTTCATATGTTATTGCAAAATGGTTAACTATAATATCCCCTGTATGGTCCACTAAGTCGGCATATTTAGGAGTGTGTTTGCTTATTGCCCATATTATCCGGGTTATCCGGATATTTGTTTTTCTGGATTGCCTTTAGTCCCAGTTAGTCCGGATAAACGAGGTCGTACTGTACTTTTTATGAGCGTTGCCAGGAAAAAGGTGTATAAAGGGATGAGGTCAAAAAATAATTAATAAATTAATGCATAAGAAATACCATAAATTTGAAGTTCGAAATTATTTAAAAATATAATAACTCCAAAAAAAGTTAAATTCTTGCAATAGTTTACTTAAAATAGTTTACTTACAAAATTTTCAGTTTTTTTATTCTTCTGCGAAAATTCGGTGCTCAACCTCAAAAGCCCTTTTTTTGGAAAAATGCGTTAAATTTTTTATTTATGTGTACCTTTGTTTCATCAAAAAATATGTTAATAATGTTTACTTATTTCCTATCTATTACTTAAATCTGGTACGTTTTTCTTTAGTAACGAGCTCTGAGCTTGCCTCTCCATATTCCATTTTTGGTTTTGTATAAAAATATCTGCTATTACATCCTAATAAATTATAGTGATAAAATTTTATGGTAAAATATGAAATGAAAATAGCACTTGAAATGACTACAAGAATAAGATATTTATCAAATAAATAACAATAAATGATGGTATTTAGTAGCATAAAATCATATTATGCTACCAATGGTTTTAAAATAAAATTTGAGTACTTACTAACGCAATAAAAAAGTTACTTCTGTCAGAGGCGATTTTCATCAAAAACAAAGCAATTAATTGCGACTAGTTTTGTTTTATCTGAAGATAATCTATATTTTTGAGGAATTTTTGAAATATTTTTTTAACCCCCTAGACATAAAGGAAGAGTGTTATAAGTTTGACGTATCTGTGTGTATGTGTATCAATCTGTGGCACTCTAATGCCTAAACGGATGGACCGATTTTGAAAAAAAAATATTCGAAAGGAGAGTCGATCGAGAGTGGTCTTAGCTAGGACACTTCGGATGACACTAATTAACGAAGATATTGATTAAAAACATAAAATGGTTTCCGCGGTTTTGCAGTGAAAACATATTTAAAAATTTAAAAATTTAGTAACAAAATAAAGAGTAAATTTTTCTAAGTCTGGTAGAATGTGTTTGAAACTTCAATGCTATAGAATTCAAAAAACGCTTTTTAAAGCAGATTTAAAGGCAGCTAAGCCTTTATTCAGTGATTAGTAACCGAATTCATTGTTGGCCGACAAAGAAATTAAAAGCAATGATTAAAAATATTTATCTGTTGCCTACTTTTATTTGTTAACGAAGCTTTTAAAAGGATTTTTAATTTTCCCTTTTGATTTTACACTTGAGACCCAGTCGTTTTTTTTTTTTTTTTTTTAATTTTTAATTTTATTATATAGATGAATTTATTCAATTTGAAAGTTACTAACAAGTTCGATACTTTGTAACCTTCAGAAATAATTTTTGATAAGTGATATTATCCTCCTGTCAAAGTTTCCCTGAGTTACCTTTTAGAAGTTGGTACAGTGACCCAAAAACTAAAATCATTTTCTAATATAGTGTTCTAGTGTTCATACTTTTATCCCTCCCCATCTCTAGCTGTATTGCTACCATCAGGCACTTATCTAAATGAAGATATCCCCACCATCATACCAGATAGCTGCCGATCGAAAGAAATCCCTGTTTGTTCATCACATCATGGACAAATTTCCTTTCTCCAGGCGTGTCCAAACTTCCACGAGGACAGTTTATTATGCCGGGGCTGGATATCTGGAAAGGGGTTGGGGAAAAAAATCCCTACCCGAAGATGAAGAACAAGTTAAATATGGCGAAAAACACTTCCTCGAGTCCAATTTCTATAAGTGGTGACTGGAAGCGCCAGTTTGAGATCTTTGAGGGAAAATGTAATATGTTGGAGGGTTTTAGGGATATTAAAGTGAGAAATTTTATACTGGTACTCAGAGGATTTATTATGGGTTTAGCTTTTATTTGAAGAAATAACATTCAGGACATAAAAAAGGGGGTTGTTACTGAATGGAGAACGTTTTCTGCTACGAGTGTAGGGCTGACGTAAGCCTGCATACATTTCACTTTAGTGGTCGTATATTGCAAAAATGTACGAAACATTAATCCTGAATTTGCTTCCTAAAAACTCTGACATAATAATTTTGAATTTCAGGATCGTAAAATTCAGTAAAAAAAAACAAAGTTTGTTGCTATTTATCATCTTTATTATGAATGCTGTTAAGTCCACTTGACAAGGAAAAAATGTTCGGATGTTTTCTTTCTTTCTTTCTTGTTTTTTAATTTATGTTAAAAACATTTTCGTTCTTGTTCAGTTTGTTTCTTAATGCTTAAATTATGTTAATTTTTGGTTAACTTGTTGTTGATAATGTTGCAGTCAACTATTATCTTCTCTGCTTACATTAGTTGTTATTTGTTTCTAATTATTAATTGAATTAATGTTTTTTACATAGAAAGGAAATTGACACAAATGATGAGCTGAAGTTAGTGGTTCAAATGAAAGGAAAAAAATATGCATTAATTTTTCAATTTCAAGAACAATTTTGTAAAATTAAAGCAATCGAGAATCTTAATAATAGTAGATTTAATAGCTGGTATGGGCATTGGTGGTAACACTTCTCCCTAGTCAGAGGTCTTTTTAAGCTTTCGCTATTAATAGAGAATCTATTTGAGTTGTAGGCTATATTTTGTAAGATAAAGGCGTTTCTGTTAAACAATAAGTATGATAAATAGCATATACTTATGTGTAGAATCATATTAAAGGAGATTTGGTCCTGGATCAAGTATCCTTGGCTCGAAGGTATGAAATATTCTCAAGTACTTTTTTTTAACGTGTTTTAAAATTACAGTAAAATAAACCGATGATTGGTAGTTCTCACCCTTAAAACATGGTTTCGAATCTTCTACCATACCATAAAAACAATGTACGTAATGCTTAGTTTCATCAAGAACACTAGCACACTATTTGAACCATAATTCAGAAAAATAATCCAATTCTAAAAACTGACAATGGCTCATAACCCCAAACGCATGTGCGAAACGAATCATCTGGCACTTGGGGATGTAAAATTTCCATGGCTGGTCGGTAATGTTCCGTTATAATAACTTCGAAAAACTTAAAGTTTCGAGAATTGAGAGGGTAAATAAGTGGATCAAGTATCCTCACTCACCCCACCCGCCCATCCCCTCTTTTTTTTTTTTGAGTATGGCTGCTTTACTAGTGAACATAACACGACAAGAGCCTTTAACAGTGGCTTTCTAATGAGAAAACATCTGCGTCCACATAAAATTAAAAAAAAAAGAAAAGGAAAAAGAAAATCTGCACAGAAATACATCGTGTGTTTTCTTTTACAAACAGTTTTTAAAATCAAAGAAGCGCGGAAGGAACTTCATGGATTTGTAATTAAAAAAAAACAAAAAAACATTCGTTTCCTGTAAGAAAAATAAATACCTTTGTGCTGAATAGCAAAGCATTAACTAACAACATCATAACGCACAAATTACAGATTATTGCAGACACGTGTTTCGGCGTTACAAGGAACGCCTTTTTCAATGCAAAAAGTAATGAGCTTATGGATGAAAAGACATCTGACTTCTGATGTTGCTTTTATGCATTTTATTTGTTTTCTTGTTCCTAATTTATTATTCTCATGAACTTACTATATATTATTATATATAATGCTCAATAGTTTCATCACTATGCGTAGATAATATTTGCTCTACGGAAACAGACTTGATTTCACCAATCTACTAAAAAACACAAATTCAGTAGAATTATCGGAGAAATGATGTTTTTTTATTTAATCCTGTTTGCACCGTAAATGTTTAAATTTGTATGTCTAACTATTTGTATCTGTTACTAATATATTGTTAATATGTATTTTTTCTCGTTAACAAGCGATAACAGTCAGTAAAATTGAATAAACACTATTAAACTTTTGGTTTATCCCTGCTTTCACCAACATTTGAAATGTTTCCCCTCTTTATTATCAAAACGTATGATTGAAACTGAAAATCAATAGGAGGGGAGGGGGGATTTTGTGTCGGCGAAACTGGGGAGACACCAAACATTTTACTGGTTAATTTAGAATAACATCGTACCCAACAGAGCTGTGTTTTTAAGCATTGTTAGTTAAAATGAGGTTAAGGAACTTTTCTAAGTACAGATAACTACGATGCACTATCAAGATATAGTTCTTCTAAAATGATTAAATGAATGATTATAAACCAGCTATTATTTGTGTTTTGACGATACCTAATGTTTTTAAGGTACATTCCTATACAGATTTTTCTACAAAAAGGGAAACAAAAAATCAAAGAAAGACTTATTTTCTATCTGTGTTCTAGTAACTAACAATGAAGTATTGTTTAAGAAACACTGTCTTGTTAACACAACAATCCATTATGCCTTTTGTCCTCATTGTAGCTTTTAATGTTTAATACTTTGTTTCTGTGTATAAAGATTTTCAAATCGGGTGGCGTATCGTAACATGCAATACAAGCAGAAAACCAAAAAAAAAAAAAAAAAACTTTAAAAAAACTCCGAATGTGCATTATTCTTCTAATGAACCATTGTTATTTTCAAAGAGAATAAATTTTCTCGATATCTCTGCAAATGGGTGTTCATTTTAATGATATCCATTATAATTATAAAGCAAAATAGGCAGCATATATATCAAGACTAAAATGGGAGAAATGCATTCTAATTCATTCGTTGATTTTTTTTTCCTTTTTGAGTTAAAATAATAAAGGCTATTGCCGTGATAATGATGGAAAAACGCATTAAGCAGCTTGAAAGGATTTTATCGTTCTTTTGTTCCGTTAAGGAAATCCGTAAATGTATCTTTTTTTTTTTTTTTTGTGATTTTTTTTCAGTAAAGAATATAAGACTATGAATCTTCTAATTGCTCTCAATAAATTCTCAATCGATTAAAAGTTAAAAATATCCTTTATTTGTTTAACATATAAAAATATATATCGTTGCATCAGACCAACTGTAAGATATCTTTGCGTTATTTCTGGGATTAGATATTTTACTGTTGTTCTGATGTGACGATATGTCTTACGTAATTAATGCAAATTGTTAACAATTATGTTATTGAAAATCATTAACGATTGGTTTAATCTTCCCTTTCCATCTCCAATTATTCGACATACATAAGCAATATATTTCACCTTTCCAAAGCTGTATATTTTCAATTTTTTTTTTTTTTTTTACAAAGCACTCCTCATTAAATTACTCTCTATTACAACTAAGACATTTGTTCCACCGGTGCTTGCACTGTTCGATTTTTTTTGAATGTAATGTTTAGAAACGGCTGTTAGAGACCATTCATTAATTAAGTAAGGATGATTTTGGCAGTTTTGACACTCCCCTTTCCTCCCATGTAAGGGTATGAAAAATTTTTCATACCCCTCCCCCCTATTATTACGTAAAATTCCATTTCGTTTTTCGAATTGATAAAATAACGAATCCTACATCACTGAAATCGCTATTAAATTCACTATTATTAAATTAAACCCTTTTGGGTAAAGAAATATGTTGAATCTAGACTTAATGATTTTTCGACATTTTTTTTTTTTTTGTATATGATGCGATACTAATTAAAAATAAAACATGCCATACATAGTACGATTCTTTTATTATATTTTACTCTATTTATTCTTTGTAAAACAAATAAAAAAATAGCTCATCCTAATACGTTTTTTACCTCCCAGACGCAAATGAAATATGATCACTGCCAAACTAATTGACCGTGCGATTTTTAATATATAATTAATACCGACTTTGAAAATATTACGTAAGAACGGGTTCGACAGCCCCCCCCCCCCACAAAGTAAGGGTATGTAAAGATTTTTCAACCCCCCCCCCCCTCGGAACCCTTATGTAATTAATGAATGGTCCCTTTGATTTTCCGTCATTTCTTTCTGAATATCTTCAATGTTAAAACAAATAACAAACAAATAACAAACCGGTGTTCTTTAACACTCCTTTTCATTCGTGGATCTAAGAAAAGGTGGCACGGAGCCGCATCAGGCAAGTAAGGTGCGTGAGGTAGCACCGTATTTCGTACTTTATGTTTCAGTTCCAGGTTCGTTTGATTACATTTGTCAGCACCGAAAAATGCATCCGGCTCAAAAATAGCTATTTCCGACGTATTTTGCTTCAAACCACCATAAAAAGTTCAGATTAGCTCTAGTTTTCAAGATAGAGCCAAGTAGGATAGTTTATTCTCACTAATGCTCTTTTTTCCTGGATGCTTGAAACACCCCCCTCCCCCCTCCTCCCCATAGGACTGACTCTGTTCTAAACTTTAACCCCTGGTTGGGACAGAAAATCTTACCTCATAAAACCGCAATCGACTTTAAGAAATTTAAACTCTGGGAAGATAAATGTACAAAATCAGCCTCTACTAGACCCACCTATTTCTGCTTTCACCTATGCTCATTCTGCAGGGGATAGTGAAGAACTTTCAAAGCTATGAACAAAGACAATTTTACAATACCGTAGAGGGAAATTTTCAATGTGCTAACGGCCCTTCAGATGTGTGCCATTATGAAAATCACTGATTTTGAAGAAAAATTTGAGGGGGAAGAAGAAAAAAAAACACCCAGGAAACCTCTAAGGGCTGTTATTACAAGTATTTCTAAGCAGCAGAGAAGACAAGAACTGAAAACTGTTGGTTAAACAATCCTACAGAAGTTCTGTGACCATTTGATGAATGATGTGTCTCTGAAACTCTATTTTGTTCACTTCTTTTAGTTTATTTTGCTTGAAAACTAAAACTATGAAAAGTGAGCACGAGGAAAGGTTTCAAAAAGATATCTTTACTATGAAACGCATATATCAGGATCACTGGGCTGAGTCAATGCTCACCAAATGCTGCTGAACTATTACAAGAGATTGTCCTTCTTTGACGTACAAAAAGCAATCGAAAATGAACCGTTTACAGCAATAAGCCAAAAGCAACCACAGTTTTCCGAAAAATAAGCAATGTTTAATAAAACAGGACCTATTTAATAACATTTTATTGCACAAGATTTTTTTTTCCCCTTTTTAACATTACCATTAAATAAATGTGAGGTTGCTGTGTATATTTCTCCCGTGGACTTTTATGTATCTTGAAAACAAGAGCTAATAAAAAAACAAATCCACTACTATATTCGCTTTTCTCGGTCTAAAATTAGTAAAAATTGACTATGATGCAGATCAAGTTCTTTCTTGTTGACTAGTGTTATCAGTCAAACCAAGAGGGACAAACTTAACAACAAACTTTCATTTCCCTGAAATATTTTTCAAAACATAAAAAATTATATTTTTCTTTGAGGGTTTGTTTACAATTTTTTACATATTTTGGGTGTAAAACCAGTGCATGGAAAAACCGCATGCTTATGAATTGCTCCTAAGATCTTCAATAAAGAAAGTTTTTGCATTATTTATATTTATTCAAGTTACATTTGCAAATATGATTAAGATTATAAATGAAATTGAGTATAATTATAAAATAGAATATGTACGTTTTTTTAGGAGGGGGGAATGCACCTCCCCATTATTTGTCATTTCTTGATTATCCTGGGTAAACAAACCTTTCTTTTTTTATGTATTGCTAAAATATTTGTTTCAAGCTTTTAAATTGAAACGATCCTAATCCTAGAATTTTTAATTTTATTCTTCGCTTAACTTTTTTTTTTTTAATCGTGTTCAATTGTAGATGGAAAAAACAAAGGTATACCACATTCGTTGCGCTGCCATTATACTCTGAAAATTAAGGGGAAAAAATTCTATCAGCGAAATTGTTCATATTCTTCGGGTAATGCAATGTTTTTTTTTCAAAATAAATGTTTGTTAGGTATGTTATATGCATGGAAGACTAACAGCTCAGGAAAATGGGAAGCAGACATGCAATTTTAGTGCTATTTACTAAAATGCATTTTTTCCTCATTTAAATAATGAAATGGAAATTAAATAAAAAGCCGCGAGACAAAAGCGAATAGAAAATTTGGCAGAATGTGTGTAGGAAATTAGAAAATTGCAATAATTTAAGTTATTTTAATGAGTTATGATAAACCTTATTCGCATTGTTCCAAAAATAAAAAGAAAAAGAAAGTAGTACCTCCGTCGAACTTCGTCTGGTGTTTTGTCTAGGGAAGAATCTAGTTGATTCTTTAGAAAATGTTTTGTTTGAAAAATGTTGATTAGAAATGGAAAAGAAGCGCTTGGTTTAACAAAAACAGATTTCCGAAAGGTGGTATTCGCATAAAATTGCGAGAAAAAATATAAATACCCCTGCAGCTATCTGCAAAACAGAGAAAGGATGTTTTGAACTTTCTGCACAACCAAATAGGAATGTAATTGGACTTAAAATGCTGGTAGACGTTTTGGTAGCACGAAAAACAGGCATCATTAAAAAAGGGCGTAACGGTGGCTCTTTCAATAAACAGTTTTCACCTGACCGACTGCGCTGCATTCATTTGTTTGGCTTCAGCATAATGAACCACCTGGCACACCTAAAACCTAAACTACACGTAACCTACAAGAAATATGCTCAGTATCGAGAATTACCAGAAGTTAATAGAGGGTGCGAAAAGAACAGCTTTGATGCTTACATTTCAGCTGCAAAACTCAAATGATTTCGCGAAATAAATCGTGTAAGGGAGTAATGAAAGAAGCTCAAATGGAAGTCTGAATATATAATTATGTTACGAAGAGTAATTGAGCCAGGGTTGCCGAATTTAAAATCTGTGGATATAGGCCAGGCTATTAGCTGCAACAGAAGATGGCCCGGATCGCTCCGGCTCCTGGTCTCTGGTAACTAATGTATATGAATAAGTGCACAATAAATAAATTGCACAGATACATCTTGATGCAAAATCGTGCTGATTATACAAACAGCTTCTTGAAAGTTTTTGTCTGTCACAAAACTCATAACTGCGTAATCATTTTGAACACATAACCAAAAACTATTGAGAGTTAATTTGATGACTGCCAACTTTGAGATACTTGTAGATTGCGTTCCTTTCTAGGACGCCAACTACGAGTTATCTCGTAATTTTGTGCAGCTACGATTAAACTCGAAATGTATCATCAGTGCTAATATCGATAGATGGCACCTGGGAAAAGACCAAAAAATTAATCCTGGCTTAAAGAAACAGAAAATTTATTGAAAAAGGAACATAAAATGTAATCATTAAAATTAATTCAAATTCAAGGAGTAAAATAATATTTTATTGTTTGTAGAACTTCTTAAAAGAATCTTCCACAAAAAGGGCTGGCTTCTCTTTACAGACTGGAAAGAAATAACGCGTTTCTAGCCGTTTTTTTGCCTGGGTTACACGACATGGCTTTGTCGGACGTGTTTTTTTTTCTTTTTTTGATAGTTGTGTCATTTTTTATACTTTTTTTTAAATAACTACGCACTAGGTTTAGAGTTTTCAATAATAAAACGTGATTAAATCAATTTGTCAGTTTAGGCCAGATTTCAGAAAATTGCCGCGTCAGTACACGTGCTAACTAAACAAAACTTATTTCTTTGCCACAATGCCAAAAAAAAAAAAAAAAATGCTTTGAATTCAATAATTGATAATCATTAGCGTCAAAGCTGACAAAGCTTATTAATAAACAAAAATTAAAAAAATAATCAAATCCTTAAATACTCTTCTGTTGCACTTTCTATTAATTTATTAATGAAAAAATGGCAAAATAAAGCTATACCGTTTTCCTTAATGCTCTGGGATTTGGATGATGGCCGACAAAGCAATAGCGCCACGTTGTAACTTTCCAGTTCAATACAATGATGTATGCTTGTACCTCCTCACTGCGAAAGACAGCACGATATAAATACATACAGAACACAGCATTCGTACTCAAGCGAATGTTTCCAACACAATATCATTTACTCTCGGCAATAATACAAGCATATTGCCGTTATGTATCGAAGTTTTACGGGATTCGAAAAAATGTCTCAAAATATAGGACTGTTTCTTAACATCCGTGATGTTTAGAAACCCTGAATGTGGCAATCAAAAAGTTAAAGAAATCAAAGACAATTATGGGAGAAAGGTCATTCTCACCCAATGTTCTGGATAAGTCTGTTGCAATAACTTTTTTTTTTTTTTTTTGTGAAGTAAGGACGATTTTTTTTCTTTTTTTTAAAGTCAATTCAATTTTTTTTAATAATGATTTGCATGTAGTAGATGGATAGTTATGGACTTGTATCTAATAATATAGTTAACACGTTATATGTTTAATATGTTAATGAATGTTGTGAAAAGAATTCATAAACGCTCCTGGAAAATAATGGGCAGGTAATGAAATATGCCTAATCTCTGCCAGCAACATATCCGATAAAAAAACAGAAAAATTTCTACCTGAAATTCAGTTTTACTAAAATTAACGTGGGATCTTTCTGAAGACCTCGGAAACCTTCCCAATGAACGCCAATCACACATCGGGATTAAATCAAGAACTTTCTAAGAAAGTTTAGGTAGAGCTTAAGAGCAAAGCACCATTTTGATTTACCATGAAGGGTCGTAGGACATTTTAGTAAGCTTGATTAAAATTCATGCTGGATCGCAAGCAAGTGTCGGATTTTTTTTTGCAATTCTTGCAAAGTTACAATATCCAGAGACTGCATTTCGCCCTCGTTAGGGGCTCAATCCATCTGGAAGGGCAGTAACAGAACTGCGGGTGAAACACTTAACAAAGAAGATGAACCTACCTTAAAAACATTATGCAGTTAATGACGATAAAATAAATAAAATATTAAGTTGGACTTCAATGCATCAAGACCGCTCTCTCAGTTCACTACAAGTTTTTGAATTAATTTACTCATTAAATACCATATACGCTTCTTATTTTCTTTTCATTCATTCATTTTTTTTAAACAGCGAATGTTATTTATTTTCTTTCTGTTAAAAAAAAAAAAAAAAAAAAAAAAAACTACGAAAACAACGTTCAAGAAATAACGAATTTTATAATAATCGAACGTATATTTTCAAGTAACCATATTCCCCACCCATCGAGTTACCTGCTGAGTATCGTAATTACATTTCTGGAAATTGGCGATGCCCGAACATTTATTTTTCAAGCTACCACCATTTTAAAACGAAACTACTAGATAGTTGTTTGAGAAAAATGTGTCGTGAGTTTTTGACGTTTGGAACTGAAGTATACAAATAAATAAATAAATAAATAAATAAATAATAATAATAATCGATATTAAAATGTATCTTAAAGGCTGTTGTTATTACATAAGACCTACCACTGTTTATCCTTTATTTCAAATGTTTCATTTTTGAACAGTTGAACAAATTGCTAACTAAATTAAAGAATCATTTGTCGATTTAACAGCATTATTTCCATTTTTGTTGTTTCGTATTTTCATATATTTATGTACATTTTATAGTTTAAAAAAAAAAAAAAACATCTTTAAAGTGAGGAGAAATTTAGCAGCTTTATGTTACCATGGTGTAGTAGATGCTTTAAGCATTAAATATAGGAGAAAAACCTTAACACTAAGAAATGATTAGTAATTATTGAAATAAGTGCTTTGATGGGGCTGTGCTTCACAGAACTTTTAAAGTTAAAAATTCAGGAAATTTTTGCTGTAAATATTACTGTAAAATGGAGCATTTACAGTGAAGAAAAATTTACAGAAAATTTTACCGGAATAAGTAAGTGACCGCAGCGCTAATTATTACACCACGTGATTGATGGAATGTTCTTTTGTTTTCCATGTCCGAAAAACGGCAACTAACCAACATTTTTTGAAATAAATGTGCAGAGGGCAGTTTTTCTGTGGTAATGCAATTAAATATTATTATATTATCAAGCCTGAACCCAAATCGAGGACGTGACTGGACTTCGTATTAGGGGCAGGACTGCGGAGTCGGAGTCGAGAGTCGAAGGTTTAAAGCCTTGAAAGAGTTGGAGTAGGTAAATTTCCCTGAAAGGCCGCAACTCTGTGTTTGCGGAGTAGAAGTGAAAGTCGGGCTCATTTTGGAGGAAAGGAGTTGGAGTCGAAGGTTCTAAAATTTCTGGAGTCAAAGTTCAAGCCGGAGCTGGAGTCGGTCATTTTCCCTTTAAAATCCAAAACTCTGTATTTGAGGAGTAGAAATCAAAGTTGGACAGGTTTGGGATCAGAGTCGAAGGCTCTAAATTTTCGGAGCCGGAGTCAGAGATGGAGTCGGTCATTTTCTCTCCGACTCCGCAGCTCTGCTTAGAGGTCTGTAAGTGGAGTGGAAATTCATTAATTCTTTTTCAAAAGTCGCTCTAAAGTATTGGGTTGTAAACACGGTGGCGTAGCAAAGCGAGTTTTCTGACGCATTCTATTCATTTAAACTAAAAAGACTTTTTAAATCCCGGTTTGAAGGGTGGCTTAAAATCGTCTTTAAAATCATAAGTTTAAATGCATTGAAATCTGAAAAATCTACAATTAACGCAAAGGAAATAAATTTATGTGTAGTGATGCAACGGTCAAAACATTTCTGTTTTAATTGCAAAAAGCAGGAAATTATCATTTTTAGATTATCATTTTAAAATGGGAATGATTCAGATGGAAAAATTCAGTTAAGCAAAAGCATCATAAGTAAGATGAAGTCTTCAAATGTATTAGCGTATATTACTACGCATTTTTCGTGAATATTTTATTACAAACAGGAAAAAGCTTATTTGCTTGAAAAACAGTCATTTTGTGTAATTCTGTTAAAAGAATGCTAAAAGCAACAAAACTTATTTACCACAACAAAAGGATTTTTTTTTTTTGGAAATTCTTCATCAATACGGAAATGGAAGATTAATTCCAAATATTCGCTAAAAGAAAGAAGTTAATAGGGCAATGGAAATGGTGCTGCGAATTTGAGAGAACCTGCATTTTACCGCAGGGAAAAAATGCATCACTATTGTTAGACAAAGGTTTCTCTCAAACAAAGTCCATTAACATCAGGAATCTTTCTTTCAGTCATTTTTTTTAAAAATCCATGCATTATTAGAGTCGGAAGCTTTGTAGTGTTTTCTACGATTCTTCGGTAATGTTAGATTTTTAGATGATGCTTAATATTCATTTCACATAGTTTTCGAAAGCATTGTGTGAGTATTTTAGATGAGTATTCAATCTATGAGACAATGACGGAATGTTTACTTAAATTCAAAACTGGGAGTAGTAGTTCGTTTACCTTTTGAGGAACAAGCTTGGAATTGATAAGTTATTTCATAATAAGAAACATATTTGAAAATAATTAAATTTTAATTTCAAAATTATGTTACTTACTTTTATTTAAACTGTAAAATAATCAAAGGTCAAAAACCTAAGTCAATAAGCGGTAAATGTTCAGTGAGGTAGGGGATGATTTTAAGTATCGTATTATGGACTTTTGTCTTTTCACGATTTTGTGTTTTAAGTATGGTTACTCGTATTTGGGTGTCTGGAAAATAATATCGTTTTCTTGAAGCAGTTTACATTTGCACCAAGTTTTTACTTTTAATAAATAATTTATTAATCTCGTTATCATTATAATTTTGCACTTTAGTGTGCAAAGTTTTTATAACGTATCGAGGAAATTCGATTGTTTTTGCGCATTGGTACATTTGATTGGTAATTAAAAACTTGACATGCAATTTCTTGTCATGAATTTACTTGGCATGCTCCCTAGTGATTTGGCCGTATACCGAATATTTGACCAGATTGTGGCCTTTTTTATTTTTTTTCTTCTTTTTTCTTGAATTTTTGTCATCTAATGTTATTTAGTTTTCTTGTACTAGCTTCCTTATTTGATTTCCGCTGAAAATGCTCTAGCAAAAAAAAGTAAATAAATAGATCATTACTAATAATAAAGCTGAAAGTCTCTCTGTCCGGAGGAAGTCTGGATGTCTGTAGGATGTCTGTGACGCGCATAGCGCCTAAACCGTTCGGTCGATTTTCATGAAATTTGGCACAAAGTTAGTATGTAGCATGGGGGTGTGCACCTCGAAGCGATTTTTCGAAAATTAGATGTGGTTCTTTTTCTATTCCAATTTTAAGAAAAAAAAATATCATAAGATGGACGAGTAAATTACGAAATTATCATAACGTGGAACCGTAACATGGGCACAAGCCAATTGGCGAGATACGAAATTATCATAACGTGGAACCGTAACATGGGTACAAGCCAATTGGCGAGAAAATTCACCATACATTATTTGTAAATATACAGGCGAACCAAAAGACCTTTTTTTTTTTCTATCACGGGCAAAGCCGTGCGGGTACCACTAGTAAAAAAATAAAACTGGAATTCGAAAATTTCCTTATAGTTAACGTAGAATCCAAAGCGCGTTTCTTCAAATATCTTAAAACATTATTTCTGCAGAGACTGCGCAAGAAAATCTTATGTGGCAAAACTTTCATACAGTAACCTTAGAAAAACTAAATTATATTTTATCTGTGCTCAGTGTTGTTAACTTGTTAATGTAAAACAGAGAGTAAGAATCTTGCCAGCAGAGCAACCCCTTCCTCCCCCTCCATTCAATCTTCCCGATTTTCTTTTGAAAACGTTTCCAAAAATTACTTCCACAATAATTTCCTTAAATACCTGTAAAACCTCATATTAATGGGGACTTTGTTTCTCTTTAAGTTGTTTTTCTATTGTTTGCTTTAATATTTATGTATACACAGTAAAATAATCAGAATCTTTTCTGAAAAATAACGAGCAGAAATGTTCCTTATTTCGGCCAGTAACATATCTAGCAAAAACATGAAAGTTTCTCGTACAAGTCAGTAAACTTCCTAAAATTCACCTAGATTATTTCTGAAGTTTTCAGAAATCTTCCCAATCACGTGTCCAGGCCAGTCACGTGTTTAGAACATTTGAGTCGCCTTCCAATAAAATTTACATATGTGTATAGTAGTAGCTTGGCACCATCCAGAATTATCAGGCATGCTTCTAAAGCATTTTAGCAATCCGCCCCACTACATCAGTTAAATCCCCCTCCTGGGGTACCACCACCAAACTTGTTATAGTAAGCAAAAGGTTTTTTGAATGAACTTACTTGATATTACTTATTTAATACAAATCATAACATGAGCAACGAAATGAAAAATCAAAATCTATTTCATTCTAGCAAAATTAAAATGTATTAAAATGAAAATGTAAAAGTTTTTAAACAGCGTTGAAACGTGTCCCTCTTACTTTCACTCTGCTATAAAACTGTAATTACCATTAAAAATTCATTAAAAAGGACTGCAGTGTATGTGTAAAACTTCTTTACACACAAACGCTCTTGAATAAGTCGACACAAGCACACTTCGTTGCTGAAATCGCGATATACAGTGACAGGGACGTTTTACCTGAGACAGGGCATGATACCTCGATTTACTCTCTCCAGAAATTCTTAAGCCATCTCCCACTTCCTTATTTACGGACTTTTCAGAACATACGAAGTAGTTTCCAATTACGTTTAAAACTCTGGAAACTTTAATCAATGAAATTATTACTGGTGTCCTGGGTGATTTCTCAAGGGGCGATCTCGAAATATTATCACCCCTATATATCCTAATTGACAGACGGCAAAGTGGGGCTGAAATTTAAAGGTTTAGGTAACAAGAATTACTACCAGGTACAAAGTTAAAGCTGTTATTATAAATGTTCCCCGGAAATTTCAGTTAGTCTTGAGTACACACTTAGCAGAAAATCAATATGGGGGATAGCCGAAGGTATCTAAACTCATTTGCACGACTTAAGGGTTTCAAAATTTGATAACTGTTTTTGACGGGGTTTTGAAGTAACAGATATTATAAATTCATGTTGCAAAATTATGCTTATAGTGTAAACCAGACAACCGTGCAGATAATTAAACAGTCTAATGTCAACAGCTGATGACGCATAAGAATTTCAGTAAAGTTTGTTATTATTTAAAAGTATTTTTGCAGCAATAAATTATCCTAAAAATGAACATTAACAAAGTATAAAAGGTGTGTTCAAACATAGGATAATCATAAAAATATAATAGAAGTATTTTTCCCGCATGTAATTACGTTACCGTATTATATCCTGTACAAATTTACAACATCCCTTACGTAACTATTGTAAAAGACATTTTAAAAAATTGCAAAAGTTTCTTTAAATTATTATGTATGTGATGTCATTTTTTTTCATTACACTGTTTATTAGATGTGCGTTTGTCTTGTTGAAAATACCTTAGACACGTATGTAGTATAATATATCTTCCATTTCAAAATCCAGGTAAAAATATTTATCATATTATTAATATGCGAAGGATAGACGTAAAAATACCCAAAAAGGGGAGGGGAAGGCAGTGGAATAGTTGAAATCTCGTGTTTAGCCGAGCTATATTAAATTATTGGAATGTTTCAAGAACAGATTCCGAAACTGACATTTCTCCATAAGCAATTTCATAAGTTTACTTTAATTTCCGAAGATGTTTACAAAAAATTCAGCTGTTTAACAGATGAATTACATAATCATTTCGAGAGTTATCATTCGATTTTGCTATTTTGCTGAGAAAAAACAATAATTAATTTAACATTAAAAATTTCTTTGTACAGTTTTAAATCATTTTAGTTAAATAGCAAACAGGAAGGAAGTCTAAAGAAATTGATTTAGTCATGCAAAAAAAAATTCAGCTGTGTAGCAGATTAATTTCAAAATCCATTCAAAAGTAATTCCTTAAGTTTACAGAGCAAAAATATAATAGTTAAAAGGAAAAATGAAGGTTTAAAATCAATTCATTTAAATAGCAGACAAAAACAAAAGTTGAGAAAAGTTTTTTGGAAAAAAAAATCAGCAGTTTTACGAACATTCCTAGAATTGCTATCGTTAGACTCTGATGCATCAACTGTAAATTGATTTAAAGTTAAAAATTACTAAAAAATATGTAAAAAGAAAAGTTAAAGTTTCTGAAAAAAATATAAAGAGAGAAGTGATAAATTACTGAAAAATATATAAAGAGAAAACTTAAAAACTACCGAAAAATATATGAAGAGAAAAGTTAAAAATTACTGAAAAAAAAAAGAAACAAGATTAGCTGATAAGCCGAATAGCTACAAAAAAATTTCAGCAGTTATCCTTCTAGTTCACTGCACTAAAATAAAAATAAATTTAACATTAAAAATTCTTTTTTAAAGTTAATAATCATTTCGGTTAAATTGCCGGGCAGGGGAAAAAAATGTAGAAAAAACAGTTTATTTTTTGCAAAAAATTCAGCTGCTTAACCGCAGCATTAGAAGATCTTTTCAAGGGTCATCCCTCGAGTTCACTGCACTGAATAGTAATTAATTTAATTTCATGGTGTCTGGTAAATAAAGGAAGCCCGACTGTAATATCCACATTCTTCGCCAAAGCTATTCGCACAGAAAATCCCACCACAAACAATCTTCATTAAATTGCCGAACTTTCTGCGGCGGAGAGTGAACAATTCTCCTCGCTGGAACCTATGCTCAAATATTTCGAGCCTCAACCCTATTACCAGGAGAACAATTTGCATGGCCATGCAAAAGCCTGCATGCGTGCATAACGCCAGGATCTCGCTTAATTGGCTTGACGAAATGACCCCCAACCCCCCTCCGTTGAAGGTCTGGAGAGGGGGTGGAAGAGATTCTGGATGCGGTTTTGGGCGGAACCTCATTTGCGGCAATTATGGATATTAGGCTCCCCAAATACTCGATAATACAAACCTGGTATTAGAGTCTTGTTGGGTGAAGGGGTTCGCAAGTTCATATGAAATGGTATGGATGGATGAGGATGCCGACGGATATTGGGACGAAGAAGAGAGAGATAGATGATTGTGATGACTCCTCTCGTTTTGCGTTCCGCGCTGTGATTGAAAAATGGAGGGGAAGGACTATATGTGATGGGCGTCATTTGATCGGACATAGAAGATTCGTCTATTTTTATCATTCTACAAGTTTTTTTTCATAGGAAATCACTGTTTTACTGAGTAGAATGGGTTAACAAATGGATGTGAAAAACTATGATGGACGTCATTTGATCGGATGAGGAAGATTCGTCAATTTTTATCAATCTACAAGTGTTTTTTTTTCATAGAAAATCACTGTTTTACCGAAATAGAATGGATAAACTCCATTTTTTTATAATATTTATCTATTCTTTTTTGTGATTGTTTCACAATTGACTGTTGTTCCCGTTTTTGTGATTTATTCTAAATTAAATACCGCTGAAACAGATTTGAAAAAATAATCATCAACAGCAACAAGATAATTAAAAAAAAAAAAGATCGCTGAAAAGTACACACAGTAAAAACAAGGCTTCAGGTGGTTGGTAAAGTAAGTGCTAATGGGTGTAACGTTACATAGCTTCTGGAGTTAGTCATGGCGATTTAAGCAGAATTCTAATTGTTCGAGGAAACTTCCGCGTTGGCTAGTGTAATGTTTCATCGAGCAAAAAAAAAAAAAAAAAAGCTAAGGTAGATAGATATCAAAGCGCATGCTTAAACATCAGCATCAACGCAGAGCTGATAAATTCTTATAAACGAAATCAACGCGAATCGCCGCGGGCCCAGTGTTGAAAGCCTTTCTTTTCTAATCTCTAAGCAGTAGGGCTGGGCGATATCAGAATTTTAATACCGCGATATATCGCTCAAAAAATACTGATATTTTCGATATATCGATATACTTAGGTCGTTAAATTCAGCATTTTATGGGGGGCGGGGGACTACAAATCCTATTACATAAGTATCTGCAACAGAGAAAAGCCATAAGCCATCTTGGTGAATAAATATTTTAACAATTTATTCTAATAATATAGCTACAGCAAGGATGCTCATGTGTTTGCTTCGGGGGGGGGGGGGGGACTGCAAAACCTTTTACATAAGTATCTGCAACAGAGAAAAACCGTGGGTCATCTTGGTGAATTAATATTTTAGCAATTTATTCCAATAATATAGCTACAGCAGGGATTCTCACATGTTTGTGTCGGGGAGGGGATGGGGATCATGAGGCATATTGTACCACAGAAACGTTTGGAGAAATTACTTTAGAAGAATTTAAGTCTTTTTATTAGTGGGTCGCAATTCTTGTGGGAAAAAAGAGACTTGGTAAAATTGAGGGCTGCCATCGCAGTCGGGGAAATGAGCACCCCTAGTTACATCTTCTGCATATTAAGATATACTACAGAGAAACGCCATTGGACATCTTGAAAAGAAAATATTCCATCGGTTTATTCGAATAATAATAGCTAAAGCAGACGTGCCCATTGAGGGGGGGGGGGGGGGCTTGACGCTGAGAATACAATTGAAATTATCAGAGAAGTTATTTTAAAACAATGTTAGTCTCTTCAATAAAAGGTCGCGTTTTGGGGGAAGCGCGATAAATTTGAGGGGGAGGGGGATTTATGTGAGTAATAAAAGTAATCGTAAATCTCGATCCGTAAATATTTCAGTAATTTATTCTAATAATAATAGCTGAAGTAGACGGGCCCTTCCTTGGGAGAGGGAGGGGACATGAGACAGACTTTACTGAAGGTTTTTTAAACGGATTTTAGGTTCTTTAATGAGAGGTTATGTTTATTTTCGGGGGAGGGGGGAGGTTCGTTTTAATTGAGGAAGTCATCTTTTGGGGGGCTGGGGCACTAGGACATATATCTATGCATATCAAGGTCTGCAATTGATAAAAGCTCTCGGTAAGAAATATTTCTATAACTTTTATAAACTGTCAATAATATTCGCTACAATGACCCTCCCCCCGCTCATGTGGTGAAGGGGTCACAAGCACAGACCAAGTTGTTGAAATTTTGCAAAGGGTACTTTAAAATTTTCAAGTTTTTGTGAAACAGATCTCACTATCGGGGAATAACATTTTTAATGGGGGAGAAAGGTGCCATGTAAACTTTCGAAGGGGGGGGGGTTAACACCCATATTTAAATCATGTGCACATTAATTTTTTTTTCTTTACATAATTTGCAAAAACCATACAAGTTCAGAAATGCAAGTTTATTCTCGGTTTTCTACGACAATCGATGTTTCGCAGAGAACCGGAAATCCTATCATATGCTACTCCAATCCCGCAAACTGTATTTGATAAGTCATATCAAATGAAATATCGGATCTTGAACGAAAAAGACATAACCCTGCTACTTTCGATCCCTCTTCAATCGTCAAAACTCAACAACGGAATCGGTATTTTTTTGAATATCAAACGCGCGAAAAACGGCGGATCGAAAGGCTTTATTTCTCAAATGCGGAAACTTACGTACATTTTCGAAATTCTAAAATCTCCGTACCGCCCATGTATCCAAATATTTTAAGAAGCAGAGAAGCAGGAATGAATCAGCTGTTTCCGAAAGAGGAAAAATCAATGGGGAACACTTTTGTAATTAAAAAAAAAATTGCTTTAAAATGTTATAACAACATTTTTATAGGAGCTACAGAGTTAAACAAAAACTTCTTTCAAATAGAAATACATGCACCGCTAATTGATATATAACTTAAATATTTTCGGGGGGAAAAAGTTCACGAAATTTTTAAATTTAATTACTATTGTTATTTATCTATCTATTTATTAGATTTTTTTCTTTTTTTAAAAAAAATCTGAATATTATCAAAATTAATGTAGTATGACGTTTTTAAATAAATTACAAGATATTTTTTATTTAAATATATTTTTATAATTTTAAGATCCATAAATTATGTATAGTATTCATTTATGTTAAAGTAGTAAATTTTTTAAAAAATGCTTAAAACTTGTACTTATTTTTTATCTTGCGACGGTCTTGGGAAAATCTTGGAAAGCCATCATCCAATAAATGTTATCATTCAACAAGCACTTTAACAACCAAAAAACGAATCCAAAATGTCTTATTTTACATGTCTTCACTTTATTTTCTCAACTTATTTACGTACATGATAACTCTCTAAAGCTCTGAAGTCGACAAACACCAAATACGTAAATACGTGGAACTTTCACAAAGAACAATATGCCTGTGCAAGCGAGAATTTGCATTCGTACAATCATTTCAACTCCAATTTTGTTTATGCGTAGAACTCACACAAAAAACACTGTATCTGCATATGCACAGAAACTTTCTGGCGACAACAGGGAGATCGTAATTTTCAATTTCAATTTCGTTCCGTCAAAGCTGCCAGCGATAACGATTTAAAATTCGTATACGTACGTACTTGAATTTCGTTTCAAGTGGTGCCGTGTGTGATGAAAGGAGTCAATATTTTCCCCCTTATGATTCCGTACTTATAAGTTATATTAGTTTAGCTTATGCGGTCCGAAAGGGATGAGTTGCGCCACCGTTAGTGAGATAAATACACGAAAGAAATAGTCTCATTAGGTTTTTTTTCGTTTTTAATTTTTGTTTCATACTTCTTTTTTAGTATTTTCCGCAAACCTTTTATTCAGAGTAATATCAATGGTTTACAATTAATTAGAATTATGAATCGTGTTGGTACCTCAATTGGTTCATCTTTAATTGTTGCATTAAGATGCTTTTTTTACCAACACACATTCACTTTTCAGGGCCCACGAGAGGCCATATCAGCCTTGACAGAAACTAGGAGCATGGTCCTTAGATGGGCCCTGCTTTTGAAAACTTTATAGTGAGATGGGATCTGGAGACCAAACTGACATTGGGCTCTACTTGACCTTCGGCGGCCCCGTTAGTTTTCCCTTTTACTATAATTAAATATTAAATAACTGATTGAAGAATGCTGATAATTTCTTGAAATTTCAAACACTCACCCTTCACATAAAACTATCAAAGATTACGTATTTTTGAGTCAGTATTTCAATTTCTCCGTAATTCTGTCCCGTATTTCGTTTCAAACGATTTATCGAACGGATAGAAATCTAAATATCGTTACCGCGGTAATAGATATATATCGATATGTAACGATATATCGACATATTGCCCAGTCCTACTAAGCAGTAAGCCTGAGACGTTGTGGGTTCGATTCCAGCAAATTGTTTCTCCGCTCTCTGTTTTAAAAATTAAAAATGTCTCTTTGTCAAAGATTCCCAAACTTCAGACCTCCACGGACTTCCTCCGGAAAAATTGAAAACTTCGCCCCCCCCCCCTCTCCGATGTGCAAGAATAAAATGATTTTTACACAGTTAAATCCATTTCTTTCAAATATATTTTAACGCTTTTTTCCCTTCAAATTAATTTTTTCAATGTTCTGTATATTTTTTAGAGCTCTTGACCGGTTTTCATTTCTAACATTATTATTTTAAGTTATGGAAATAAAATGTATGAAATGTATTTATTTAACGTAAAAATGTTTATAAGTTATCTCGAGAAATCCATTTAAGCCTTCCATGTCACTTCTGGTACAGCAAATAAGGCAGATGGAGTCTAAGACGAGATCCCATTACCAGTAAGTGGCATTCCAAAGACTCTGCAGTGAAATGGAAGATGTCATTACAAATGCAAGCTACTTTTGAATGGTAGAGCCTTCCGCTAATTTCGTTTAAGTATCGCTCTATTCCAATAGTCCAAATACCTAATGGCTTCCCAGATATTGGCTGATGCTTGGATATTACAATCGTCGATCCAAGTTAGTATGTAAATGCTCAAGACGGAAATATCGTTTTGAGTTCGGTTTTATATACAGCAAGAAAAGCTTAAGAAATCTTGACGCTATTTATTTATTTTCAGTGCTGGTTTTTTAAAGTATTTAGATGTAATACTAATACATAACAATGTATTGTTTACAGGGATCAGTGGCATTTTTTTTTTAATAACACAAGCTTCGATTTAAATTTACGTAATTTTAATGTTGATTTGAAAAATATTCAAAGGAGAAACAAATGCAAAAAGCTTTTCAAAATATTTTTCAGCGAATAAAAATAAATAATTTTTAGCTAAATACCATATATTTAAAGAAATATTTTCAATGTTATTCGTTTAAAATTAGGCTTATACAGAACATTCATGTTTTCTTTGACTTTTTTTTTTTTCGTTCTTTTTTGGAGGATTAGCTTTGTGAAAATTGAGTTCCCCAAAGTCAACAAAGGTCACAAAAAAGTGTCATTTTCGACGTGTTTTTAGCATTTTTGCATTTTTGATTCTAAAAACAGCTTGCAACTATCAGTTGCCACGGCAAAAGTAATGTGGTTTGAAAGGCAAGTAAAATCACTTTCGAAAAGTGTATAAATTTTTGTGACACGTTCAGTATTTCTAGAATTCCTAAACTGTTTAAGTAAGGGAGCCTTGACCCAGTGAGTCAAGCCTCCCTTACATAGAGTTAGTCAAGCTTCTCCACATACCCATTTTGTACAGAATAGCACATTAGCACATGGTTAGGTTAAGCCTTATTCAAGGAACAAACTTTGTAGTTATAAGAAAAGCTTAATATTATAGTATTTCAAAAATTCCATTTGCAAAAATATAAATTAATTGCATTTGCTGAAAAGCTCTTACGAATTATGCTCAAAATTCTTAAAACTTTTTTTTCTGAATGTCTCCACACATCTGATAAGTAGATGAATAAAACTAAGATGGGTGCCTGATCACATCACTAGCTTTGACTGCTATATAGTGAGAAACAGCTAAAGTATTTTTAAATGCAAAAATTGAAGGGTGGGGTCAAGACTCCCTTATGGTCAAAGCTCCCTAGGTACCCCTATATACTATTAGTGACGAGCAAAATTTGGGCTTTAACGTCGTAAACTATAAAAATATTTCAAAATTGTTAAAAATATATTAAATCCTCAACAATCAGCTGAAATTCGTGGTTTGAATAAAAATAAAAAATAATATTAATTTTCGAAATTCAAGAATTATTTTGGAAAATAAAAGCATCTAATAAGCATAGTAGTAGATGTAATAGTTATATAGGGCATTTTTATTTTTTAATTTTCAATGTATTCTTAGTCAAGATTGATGAAAAAATATTAGTTTCTTTAGCAATGCCAGTTATTTCCTATTAGAGAGTTTTGTTTGTTAAATATAAATTTTATAAGTTATTGTTTTCGTTACATATTTCAGTTTTCAATTCGACATGCAATTTTGTTCTTTTTTTACTTCCTTTTACGAAGTAAAGGAAGTATTGTATTCGTGAAAAAAATTTCACCAAAAAATCGGCCTTAATTTCCATTTTGCTCGCCACCAAATAAATATATATAGAGTTTTTTTTTTTTTTTTCAAACCGACCACACGTGGATATATACCTAAGAACGTATAGACCCCCGAAATATCCATTTTGACGACTCCCGTATTAATTAAAATGACCTTTCACGTGACGTCTGTATGTACGTATGTGCGTATGTGTGTATGTGCGTATGTATGTCGTATAAGTCAAGAACGGTAAGCCCTAAAAAGTTGATATTTGGTACGTAGACTCCTAGTGGGGTCTAGTTGTGCACCTTCTCTATTGGTTTCTTTTGGGTGTTTCTGAAGGGTTCTTTCGTCCCTTTGGGGGGGGGGGGGATCATTGTTAATTTTGATGTAAACTCAAGTGGTGTTATAATTTGGCGGACATTTGGTGATATATCACTAGTCTTTTGGTCGCCAAGTTTTGTCGCCAACTTGGCGACAAATCTGGCGATATTTTATTTTTTTTAATCTGTTTTAATTTGGCCACTGTTGGTGATATTTAGAGAGTAAACTATTGAATGACATTAAAATTGCTAGTAATGGGGAAATGGCATTAAATTGGAGTAAAAGGAAGTCATGTGATGCACAGCTCATTTCTCATATGTAATGCTTTTATTAAAAACTAAAAGTAAACCATTATAAAGCATATGTGTAAGCTATTATTACTTTAGCAATTATTGTAAAAAAAAATAAGTATTTCTTTCTTTTACTTTTTTTTGTAGTTTCTCTTTGAATGTGGTTATGATTTCCTGAGTTTCTCATTTGCAACCCAATGTCTTTTACTTCCCAATATGACAAAATTATCGTTTAATTCATTACAAGATTTTTTTTTTGTTTGCTTTAGTTAATGGTTTTTATTTAAAATTAAAAGTAAAATCAGTATTGATAAATAATAATTGTTCATTATTGCTTCAGCAACTGGTTCAAAAAAAAGATACTTTTCTCGTAAATTTTTTGTTTAATGCAACTGCCATCACCCGGTTATCTTGTTTGCAACCACACATCATTTACAACTCAACATAGCAAAATAATAATCCATTTCATTATAAGAATATTTTTTAAGTTTTTTTTTTTGTTTATGGTTTGTATTGAAAATTAAAAGGAAAAAAGACTTTTTAAAGAATATACATAATACTATTATTGCTTCAGAGTAATTGCTGTAAAGAAAAAAAAAACTATTGAGCCTTTTCTCGTAATTTTTTGGTTTAATGTGTTGGCATTACCGGATTATCTCATAAGCAATAAGGCATTGTTTACGACCCGACATAACAAAATAATAATTCATTTAATTACAAGAATGACATTTTTCGTTTGTTTGTTCTTATTAAGCAATCACATTGCTTATTGTTCTCACTTGACGGTTTTGGCGTCTTATGATTTTACCCCCCCCCCCCCGCCTCCGTCTGCAGCACCACTGTCGACCGGCCCCTCCCGATGCTGCTCCTCTAGCGAAAACCGTCTCCTGGTCGCGTCCATATCCTACTTACACACGCATACAGACACACACCTAACACACCCACACATATGCACATACTCATGCCTACACACTGACACAAACACACACACATACCCTTACACATATGCCTGCATACAGACACAAACACACACACACACTCGTGATTGCGAAAAACATAATTTGAATTCAAGATGTCAAAATTCATTTTTTTTTTGCTTATGGTTTGTATTCAAAATAAAATGAAAAAAAAAAACTGCATTTTAATAGCATATATACAAAAATCATTATTGCTTCAGTAATTGTTGCAAAAAAAAAAAAAAAAAAGCTACTCACTCTTTTTTTGTAACTTTCTGGTTTAGTGTGCATGCCATCAACCGATTATCTCATTTACAATATAAGAAAATAATAATCTATTTCAATAAAAAAGCTTTTTTTAAAATTTTTTTTAAAGATTATGGTTTGTATTAAAAATTAAAAGGGAAGAAGACGTTTCTTAAAGCATAAATTATTATTTCATCAGTAATGTTGCAAAGAAAAAAATACTTTTGAGCTTTTTTTTTACATCTTTCTGGTTTAATGTGGTTACCACTACCAGATTATCTCCTTTACAAACACACATCATTTACGACCAAAATACTAACAAAAATAATATAGCATTTACGTATGAAATTTTTTTCTTTTAATAGTTTGTATTGAAAATTAAAAGGGGAAATTAAAAAAAAAAGATATTTTAAAAGCATATAAAAAAGAAAAAAAAACATCATTGCTTCAGCAATTGTTGCCAAAGAAAAAAAAAGCTATTGGGCCTTTTCTTGTAACTTTTCTGGTTTAATGTGGTTTCCATTACCCGATTATCTCATTTACAACCACAATCAGTGTCTCGCTTTTCTTGACCTTTCCGCGAACAACGAAATCCCTTCCCAATTTTCTCGCTGACATCCCCAGATGCCGGGCTTGGAGCGAGGCAATCTTTCGGGAGAGCAAGAAATGTGATACTATTTAGAAATTCTATCTACGAGTCAAATATTCCATTTGAATTTTGCTCTTTGATCTCCTTCTTTTGAGGCATAAAGGCCTCTCTTTCTTTCTTTCTTTTTTTTTGCATTATCTTATCCTGATTCCTATAAATTTTACGTGTACTCACACTTATATATGTTTTAATATTACAATGATCTATGTTTAAATTTGATTGCATATCTGAAATATTTAAAATTCTTACTTCGTATAAATTCCTCCTTTCTTTGAGACATAAAGATTTTCTTTTTTTTTCTTTTCCTATTGTCTTATCTTGCTTCTCATAAACATTTAAGCGTACCCACAATTAAATATGTTTGAATGTTATAATATCGTATGTTTAAATAGGTTGATTTCTATGTGCGAAACCAAATATTTTGTTCAACTTTTATGATCCAATCTCATTTCTTTGAGATGTAAAGATCTCTTTTTTGACATTTATTTTACTTTTAATTATGTTTTACGTGTACTAATATTTATTTTGTTTCAATATTATAGGCTATGTAGAATTTAATTTGAATGTATGTCTATAAACATTTAAAATTCTTAGATCGTATAAGTTGAATTCAATGTGCGAGTTAAATATTCCACACAAATTTTGTGAATATCATTGTTTTTAGACATAAAAGTATTTGTTTTCGTAATTATCTTGTTTCTTATAAAGTTTTACGAGAACAAACAATTATATCGTTGCCTCAAAGCAACCGTAGGATATCTTAGGGTTATTCATTGGTTTAGATGTCTCAGTGTTGCTCTGAGGTGACGATATATGTTTTTATATGTTTTAATAATATGTGCTGAATTTAGAATCAAAGGTGAAAAGTCACTTTTGGATTTTAACGAATCTGCATTATCAACGATTGGCAGAATCTCTTTGGTTTATTTATGATATAATTGTGAAATTCATTGATTATAATCAATATTTGTTGATGCATAGCAATTGAATTATTAGTTTAGAAAGAAGATAAATTCACCGCTCTGTAAAGTTTAACGTTCCTATTTTTTGTTTTCGCTTGTTAAATATTTTTAAAGTCAGTTTTCAATTATATGACTTGATTTGGGCCAACGGCAGGGAAATTTCTTTTGTCTTTTATATGCAGGAATTGGGAAGTTTATTGATAAGTGAAGTAAAATTAGTTTGACTAATAGAAGAGAAATTTAAAGGTATGTTAAATGTATTAGAGACACATTTTTTATTTTAGCAAAAGTCTTGAAAAAAGTCTATTGATTAAAAGTTGATTATACTAATCGGACATAATCAACTATTGGCAGGAATCGCTTTTCTATTTATGAAGGAAATGTGAATTGTATTGAATATTGAAGTAAACAATGTGATTATTGATTTTGAAGAGAAGAGAAATCGAAAGCGATCTAATGGCTCAGCTGCAAGTGTGGAACTGGCTGGTTTTCCCCACCATGCTTTGGATCTTTATCTACCCAATCTGGTAAAAGCGGGGCTATCAGCTAAACCAATAAACTTCGAGAACTGTTGGGACCCTTTGAAAATGTCTCCCCTCCCCACCGGTCGCAACTTATGTGGATGGCTATCTATCTAAGCTGAAAGGTTTAACTCTCAGCCAAAGTATTCCTAATTTTTATTATTTTATCCTGTAAAAATATTTTTAGAAACGTTGGTTTCTATTGCGCATAATTAACGGCAGGAAAATTTGTTTTGTTTTCTATGAAGGAGATAGGAGACTTAATGAAGATGTAAGCAAAAAATCTGATTATTAACGTGATGAATAGAAAAGTTGATTATGTCTGAAAAATTGATTATTTTAGCGTATTAAACATGAATTAAAAGTCAGTTTTTGAATTTATGAATCGGTATAATAAACGCTAGTCACTTTGCCTATGTTTGAAGGACTCTGGGAAGTAGTTGATTATTATTGAAGCAAGACAATGTGAATATTAACTTGACGAGAAGATAAATTCAAAGGCCTACGAAATTTGCATAAAATTCCCTGAAAAGTCAGTTTTCTAATTCATGAATATATGCAATGTTTGTCTCCTTATGAAGGAATTGAGAAAGGTTTTGGTCACTGGAATGAAAATATCCTCACTATTAACTTAGGTGGAAGGGAAATTCATAGGCTTGATAAATTTATAACTGCTAAATTTATTATACTATAAAGGGTTACATACTACTCGGAAAGTCAGTTTTGGAATTTACGAATCGAAATTATCCACATTAAGCAGCCATTTTTTTTCCTTTTCTGTGAATGAACTGAGAGAGATATTGATTATTATTGAAGAAAAACAATCTGCGTGTTAACTTGGAGAGAGAAGGGAAATTCTAAGGCCTGAAAAAATATTATAGTTGATTTTATTATTTTAGTCCGTTACATTACTTGAAAAGTCTTTTCTCAATTCTAGGAGTCGACATAATTGACGACAGGCAGATTTATCCTTTCTTTCTATGTAGGAATTGGGAAAGTTATCGATTATATTGAAGCAAAAAAGTCTGTTTAATATATTGGGGGGGGGGGGGAATCAACTTAAAGGCATGCTAAATTTATTATTTTATCACGTTCAATGTTACATAAAAAGTCGTATTTTTAAACTGGCGTTATCAATCTGACTTGATAATATTGATAATTAAAGCCAAATAATCGTGACTATTGGACTTGGAAAGAAGATAAATTCAAAGGCTAGTAAATTTAGTAATTTAGTCTGTTAAATATTATTTAAAAAGTCAATTTTGAATCAACGAATCGGCATAATCAGCGATAGGCCGAATTATTTTGCCTACTTATGAAGGAATTTTGGAAAGTTATAGATAAATGAAGTAAAACAATCTAAATATTAACTCAGAGAGAAGAGAAAGTCAAAGGCTTTTCACAGGATGCTAATTTTAATGAAAGGCTAAAATTGCAGAAATGACCTTTAAAATCCGCTTTAATGAAATACAGAGAAAAGCGTCCATTCATTACCCATCAGGAAGAAAGGACGAAATGGCTTTTGAATTACCATAATAATTTTCAGAATGATTTTCAATGCCTCTAGATATTTCATTTTCGCGCGCTTTAATTGAGAGAAACAGCTATGGCTAATCATAATGCTTCTAATAACAAAATTAACGGTTCAATGATAAAGGTTTATTATTACATTGCTTGTAATAAAAAACAATTTCATCACAGATAATTTGTTTAAAAAGACAACATTCATTAAAATATATATAATAAATTTTAGTGTTAATGTTTCATTATTTAAGGGCTATTCCATAGTAACACACCTGTCATTACTGAGCAAAGCTCCCCCAAAAGAAACTCCAACTATGCTATATTCTTATTTCTTTATTAAGAACTTGGATTATACTTCTATGTAAAGTAATTAAATTTTGAATCTTTCAATAAAATATAGTTCACACACACACACACAATAATTGAATATTTGAATAACATGGACTCTACTTCTATACAATGAAATTAATTTTGAATATTTCAAAAAAGGGGGGGGGGATAGATTTCAATGTAATGAATTAAATTTTGAATTTTTCCATAAAAATTAATTCATTAATTCAATATTTCAATAACATGGGTTCTAACTCTGTGTGATGCAACTAAATATTGAATATTTTCATAAAATATGTTTCAATAATTGAGTTTTTGAGTAACATAGACTCTACTTCTAGTCTCATCCAATTAAATTTTTATTTCATGAAATATATTTAAATAATTGAATATTTGAATAACATGTGCTCTACTTCTATGTAATGCAATTATTTTTTGAATGCTTGCATAAACAACATTTCAATAACATGGTTTTCTATGTAAAGAATTAAATTTTGAATATTTTCGTAAAATATAGGGTAACACTCCCAGTTATTGGCAGGTCAACAGTGATTGACAATTCCAACAAAAATGTCCTAGAACGAAATTCATATCCAATCTTTTAAAAGTAGAAGGCGATATGCCAACTGAATGTACATTTACTTTCAAGATTATAACTTCAATTCATGTTGCTTAATCATAGCAGTGCATAGGAAAAAGAAACAATTGTGGCTTGTGTCAAAGCCGACATTTTTGTTGCAAAAGCTTCTTCTCTGGCTTAAGAGAAGCAAACACAAAATCTATTAAAATATGACATAAAACAAATTTAAAATTTTGGTTGCCAAAAGTTTTGTTTAGTGAAAAGGTGTTCCTTTAAGTGGGTAGAAGTATATTTTTGTCACTTTTTGGATTTTTGAAATAATTATGGATGCCATTTATTTCTACTTCAGCTTTGCTGGGTCCCAGTAGTTGGCACATGTGCCAATAGTCACTAATGAGTTGTGGAATGTGTCACTAGTTAATTTTTGATACTTTTGCAGCAACAATGTTATATAGATTTACTAATGATTTAAATCCTATAGAATCTACTGCTACATTTAAAAGAGAAATAATAAAAAATCAATACGTTTGGCCATCTTAGTCACACATTGCGACTGTAGAGAATCGTTTCATTTTTTATTTCCCCTTAGTATAATCCGATAATGTTTCTTTTTCTATGGAAACAGCTATAGTTTCTAAAATTAAAACTGCATACCAATTGATAAAACAACAATAATCTCGATATTTTTTCTCCATATAACACCTCAATTTTTTTTTAAATTTCTCTAGAATACTTTTTCAACGTCAAGATGTGTAATTTAACATTAATTTATGTAAAATTAACTACAGTTAACTCCCGCTACAACGCGATTCGACTTACGCGAAAAGGCTATAAAGTGAATTTTTCCCGAGCAACGAATTTTAGCGCTAACGCGAATTCCTCATCAAACACACGAATGTTTTAAGAAGAAACAATCGGCTTCGTTATTCGCTACTAAATATTGATGTCGTGTATGTTCTTACACCCCTTTAATATCAATAAAGGCAAAAGTTCTCACACCTAACTAGTATACGCATCGCGTTGTTAAGTGCATCAAATAACCAGCCACTCAGCATCTTTCATTTATTTTTTTTTCATTCTAATTATTAAAGCTAATGAAATGTAATGACACCTTAGTGCACTGTTTCATCCAAAGTTTGAACATGGGAAGGAAAAAAAAGCTTCTGCCAAAAAAAGGGGGGGGGGGGGTTAAGATTCTTGGTATGCTTGAAAAACTACAAAACGTCAACGGTAGCACGACAATAAATATGAGTGAATTTTCCATACGTACAATTAAAAGTCAATACAAAAATATATTAGTAAAAGTTCAAAATTTTTTTTCACATAATATTGAAGCTTGCAGAGTAGTGCAAGCAAAGTAAATATTTATTATGAAAATGGAAGCTGCTTTTGTACAGTGGATTTAAGAGATCAGGAAGAGAGGCTTTTGCCGTAAATGGAAACGTTATAAAAGAAAGGCGAAGCAATCGTATTTAAAAATGTATTTAAAAAGAATAACGATCTGATCATGAAGCATAAATCATCACCATCTTTATTTTTCAACCCATGAATATCATTACTATATCTATTGTACAGTACTATTATAGTGCGGAATTTACTTATTACTACATATTGTGCGTGGCCGTGTTGTTTTGTTTTATGTATTTCCCTCCCATTGATCATTCAATTTGTGCATCTTTAAATATTTTATGTGAAATAAAACGGCTTTTTTATTTTTTTGAAACAGTAAAAGTTCAGTTCTTTATGTTAGAAACTGTAATGTATAGTTTAAGAATGCTTTAAAACAGTTTAAGGGATGTATAACAATACTAGACGAATTCGATATGTTTCTAAAAAAAATTGAATACGTACATTTTTCTACAACGCGAAATTTCGACTTACGCGAGGAGTCTTGGAACGCATCCCTCGCGTAAGTCGGGACTCTCGACTGTACTTTACATTAACATTAATTATGTTTCTTGTGATGATAAAATGTGTATGTAACCTAAAAGTAAAAACTATAGTGATTTTCCAGTTCTATTAATATCTGCCAATCACTGGATCACAAGGTGTCATACACTGGGGTATCAAGTGCCAATTTCTGGTGATTTTGTTATATTTTATACCTATTATTTACTAAAAATATCTTTTCAAATATTTTTGCTTTTAGTGAACTAAATAGATGCACAGATGTGCATTTCTTGATAAAAATAAATATTTGCAAGTGAATATTGTTTTTCTAAGTAATAAAAACAGAGGTAAGTTTAAGGACAAACTCTTAAAGTGACAATTACCGGGACAGTTACCCTATTTCCATAGACAATATTTCAACCACATGAGCTCTACTTATATATAATTCAGTTAAACATTGAATCTTTCCCTGAAACATATTTCATAATGAAATACAACTGCTTTTAATCGGGTAATTACGGGTGCCCCCAGTAATTTACAGGTCACCAGTGATTGGCACTTCCAACAAAAATGTCCTAAAATGAAATTCATATCCAATCATTTAAAAGAAGAAACCTATATGCCAACTGAATGTACATTTACTTTGAAGATTACAACTTTAATTCATGTTGCTTAATCGTAGCAGTGTATAGGAAACAATTTTAGCTTGTGTAAAATCAGACGTTTTTGTTGCAAAAGCTTCTTTGCTTGCTTGAGGGAGCATGCACATCAATCCATTAAAATCTGACTTTAAATATATTTTAAATTTTGGTTGTCAAAAGGTTTATTTAGTTGAAAGGTGTTACTTTAAGTGGGAAGAAGTATATTTTTGTCCCTTTTTAGATTTTTGAAATAATGGCGGATGCCATTTAGTGGTGCTTCAGTTTTGCTTGTCTTCAGTAATTGGCACATGTACCCGTAATAGTCACTAATGTGTTGTGTTTAATTTCTGATACTTTAACAGCAACAATATTATATAGGTTGTACTGTTGATTTGAATCCTCCAGATTCTACTGCTATATTTTAAAGAGAGACAAGAAAAAAAAAACATGTGTGGGCATCAGAGTAACATTGCAACTGTAGAGATTCGTTTCATTTTTCATGGTCCCTTAGAATCATCAGGTAATGTTCCTTTTTATGTGGAAACAGGCTATAATTCGTGAAATCAAAACTGCATACCAACAGATGGAACAGCATTAATCTCGATATTTTTTTCCATGTAATTCTCCAATTTTATTCTTATTTCCCTAAAATACTTTACAACTTCAAGATGTGTGATTTACCATTAGTTTATGTAAAATTAAATTCTTTAAATTAACATTTATTATGCTTTTGATGATGATAAAAATTCAATGTAATCTAAAATTAAAAAATTAGTTATTTTCCAGTTCTATTAATATGTGCCAATCACTGCATCAGAAGGTGCCATACACTGGGGTATCAGGTGCCAATTACTGATGATGTTAGTTACTTTTTATACATATATTTATATAAAAATATCTATTCAAAAATTTATTGCTTTTAGTTAACTAAATAAATGCATAGATGTGCATTCTTTGATAAAAAAGTATTTGCCAGCGAATATTTTTGTGACGTAATAATTTGTTCAGTACCGCATAGAAGTGGCTAAATGGTATGTAAAAATTTGATTATTATAACTCTGATAACACAGCACCTCACTGTAAAGTTACAGTCTTGTCAATGCAAGTGACAACGTTCTCTACCACTACGTGACAGATCTGTGGCAGCTCACAGTACTCAAACTGTGACACATTTGTGACGTATTTCCTGTGACTTCGCTATGATGTCGCTGCACCAATTAATTTTGAACTGGAAACTTTGTGATGTTGCAAAGAACGTTACTGCGACGTCACTTTGTGCAGCTGCAGATTAATACTCGCAAGTAGCTGAAAGCTGCAGAGGACATTACAGAGACGTTTCCCGAACGTCTCGACTCGTTCTCATAAATATCTCATTTTAGTTACACTGCTATTAGGGAACATTGCCAAGAAAAAAAAATTACATGCTTATTATTTCTTTAGAACACATCCAAGAAAACACTTGCAACTGGGCTACAAAAACCAAAAAATATTTACATTATTTTTTTGAAAATATTTTGCAAAAGCATTTAAAATAAACCGCAAAAGAGTATACTAATATACAAAACGAATAAACCAACCTTTTTGGAATCCACTTTTAAGCTCAAACAGCAGGTAATTTTCCTAAACGACACCATTCATTAATACCTAAAGAAAAAATAATAATTACTCCTATTTATTAATAAGCTGCTTAAGATTAAATTTAAACTCCACTTAAAGAAAACTGAGCTTGCTTTTTAAATGAAACACTTTCACATTGTTTGACTCCATATCGATTTTTCTAAGTAATAAATAATAAACTTAGATATTGAAATATGGTTATTACTTTAAAATTTACCAAAATAGTCTACAAAATATGCTTTACTTATTTCCTATACCACTTTTAATATTATTATTGTCTGCAGACTGATTTAGTTATTATTACAAATAATAAAAGAGGGGATGATTTCCTTTATGTAGACTTGAAAAAATTCAACACCTCTTAGATTTAAAATGTTAACAATTGTTTTAGTCGTGCTATTCTACGTGCTTTTCTGCTTCCCAAATGCATTATTCCAAAGAAAGGCTTCCATCACTTTATAATTCATTTCAGAAGAATTTTCGAAATTCTATGCAAGAGTTACCTGTTTTAATTAAAGTCTAATGGAAAGTTTCTACCTTTTAGGTAATTATTTAGTATGTTGAGGGTATTCTGCCCGAATAAATCTCTTAAGAATCTTGCAACAATGTGGTATACAATACCGTAGAAAGTCATAGCGGTAAAATAAGGACTTATAAAGTATTTCTAATAGAGAAAGTTTTATTTAATATTATCTCTCGCTTTTCATGTGGTACAAGCATGTTTTTCGCAGCTCTTGACACTAAATTAAAAGTATTTCAGAGAACTGGTGTATAGACACATAGGAATTAATTTGAAACTTTTTAATTACATTCATTTCTCGTTTTAGCCATTTAAGCCCTCAGGCGTTCTATGGAGGATCTGAATATATCTGAAGCATTGCATATTCCACTTCCAGCGCAGCTCTTTTGTTATGTATAGGTTAGACAATTGAATGACTAAATCACATTTTTTGTAAAAAATATAAAAACATTAAAAACATTTTTCTTTGATGATTTGGCAGCAGTAACTCCCTTTTTACCCATTTCCAGAATGAAAACGACTAGAAAATCCTGCGTTTGCCCAATGTTTGGGCTGTTCATTCACTGGTCGGGGCATTTTTTTTAAATTTAACCTCTCAAAAAGCCTAAATGTAGAACAATACTAAATCCTCACACTTTTTAAAAAATATTACATCATTTAATGCGTTTTTACTGCCATGTGGCAGGTCTACCATTTTTAAAGATGTTATGAGTTTTTGAAAATGAAAATGCGCTTAAGTGTTCATTCCCTGGTCGGTCTACTCTATATAATGTTTTAGATTTTGTGTACGTTGAATTAAGTGCAAAACAAAAATCTTTTTGACAAAACTGCATTTCCTTCCTTGCAGAGGAAGCAAAATCAGATTCATCAAATACGTTCCAACATTTAAAAACTTCACTCTTAAGGAAACAAAAATATAAACTGCAACTACACATAACTGATTTAGGCTGCAAAATGAACCAGTAACCCTAGCAACTTGTTTGAGTATGTTGTAGTATTTCAGAAAAAGCAATTGAAAGGAATATTATGCAAAATCTTTATGTTTTCTTAAATGATGTTTTCTCTTCTTTTACAGATGTGCAACTGCTGTTGTCGGTGAACGAGATACATCAACGTTTGAATTAAGAAACAGTTTGCAATTTTTAGGAGAATATTCTCGATGAATAGAAAGACTGCAACGTATTCACCCTTACACGAAAATATTACATTGTAGAATATACTGCTACCAATTTTGTGATAAAAGTGGAATTGAAGCAAAACTCAATTGATAGCAGATATTGCTGCAGCATCAGTCAGTTGGAATCTTGTTTTCAAAACGAAACAAAACAATCGATGCAATTACAGTAGCCATCGAATTTCTTCGAGAATGCCACCGGAAGTTCTACTAATTTATGTTAATGTAGCTCCATTCCTATTAGCGAGCAACCTAACGGCTCCCATGACGTTCACCAACGCCCGAAGATATTGACGAGAGCACATTAATGGGTAATTCTTTTATGGCGAAGGCACAGGCTTCCCGAATTCTGGTCTCGCATATGAAAATATTGATGTGACCACTGAATTTCAACATTTCAAGGAAAATTTACAAATTGTGCACAGCAATCCGTGTGAGTCTGAGTATGATATTAGTGAAGTTGTGGGACTAAAATATACTGTTAGAGATACCAATTCTAAACATTCACTTTATTATTTTAGTCATGTTAAGTTTTCTACGATTAAATTGCATATTTTTAATGACAGATAATGGGTCTGTACGTTACGAGTTCGCTGTTCCTTCAGACATTGCTTAAAAACTATGACCCAATCCTTTTACAGCAAATATATTTCTGTCTTGATGAGACTACTAGTCAGGGGGCTACGGGGGAAGAAACTGCATTTTGTGATAAAATTTTGAAACTTGGCATGTTTGTAAACATTGTATATAGAAATATTTTAGGAAGGGGAGGCATTCCAAAATCCCTCCCCAAAGCCCCCCTGGCGGTAATTTTTGGTCCAAAACCAAAAATGGCGATTTTGTTCAAAAGAAAAAAAAATTATTATAATTTTTTAAATTATTTCTTGTATCACTCCATAGATGTTAATTATATTTTTTACCATTTAAAGCTCCATTAAGCGTCTAATTTCTGAAACAACTTCACAAAAACTGGTTATTTAAAAAAAATCGATATTTTTAATTTGTAAATTCTCTGACGTGAATTTCCCCCCCTCATTACATAATTAGTGGTTTCTAAATTTAATTAGGACTATATCAAAATAGGGTTACAGTTATCCGAACTCTAATTGCCCGAACTGTCCAATTATCCGGCCATGATGCACCTCGTTTTTTATTACTGATCAGGCATAATCGAAACTTTCCAAAGGATATAAGAGAATAAGGATTTGAAGGAAAATGGGTGAAATTAATGTCAAGACAACATAATTTTAATAGAAAGAAATTTAAAGTTTGAATTAAAAATGTCTTCTTATTTCTATAATTACTATTGTTGCTGTTGTTAATTCTCCGTTACCCGATTGATCACTAGTAAGCTTTTACTCATTTTATAGGGAAAAAACATGCCTAAAGTATTATAAAATGTAACTACTTCTTACAAAGAGATTCACATCGATGCAATGAAGACACTTTTGACACAGAAGTTTTTATAACTTAAAAATCTGAGAAAGAAAGCAGCATCCCAATGTTCAAATTTTGAAGCACCGTATTAAAGCTGGGGCTTTTAATGTTAATGTTTATTAGATCACAGCTTTCAACCTACTTTATATCTTTTCTGAACCTTTGAAGGAGTTGATTCTGTGTTTTTTTAACATTTTATTGCTATTTTTAACGATATACATATATTTTTTAGTAAGTATGCTCGATGGTTACCAGTTTTCATGAAAGATCTTCTTTAACCCACAAACCTTCCAGACGTACACAAAGCCTTCAAAGAAGGAATGTTTGTTGTAAAAAAGACAATAAACGTATTTTCTGTAATTGGATTGGACCATACTTACATGCAAAAGCAAAACAATGCGGTGATGAAAGGAGACGGGGGTATTATTGGTCTATTACAGATCAAACTGCATTAAGAAGATGGATGTAGGTTGGTCTTGAAGTTATCGATTTTTTACACAATTTGAAAAAGTTACCTCGGCTCATTTAAAGAAACGCTGTATATACGCAATGAAGAAATATTAAGTTTCCAAAGCCTGTTTTCAAGAAAGTCTTGAAGAGTCAGGCCTTGAAGAGTAATAGCTGAACATGGAAATCCATTTTTTGAACCATCGAAAGAATTGTTCTCATTAGAGAGGAATATGGCAGTAGACGTAGAATGTGGAGTAACTCATGAAGATTGGGCAAGTTGGGAAAAAAAGTTACAACAAATTCATAGAGAAAGGAATTGTGACTCAAAAGTCACTTCATATTCACGGTTAGGAAAAAGAAAACCTTTTAGTCTTTCATTTTTACAGAAAAACCAGTAAGTCTGTTTAATGAAAAGATTAAAATTCAATGGAGATTCATTTTCAAAGTTTTTCCTTATTTGCGATATCATACATTTAAACCTGGATGAATTTCTCCTCAATGAAAATCAACCTCACCCTCCATCGATTTCAATAAATGGAGCTCTTTGAACGGGAAATAAGTCTAGTTATTAACATTCCTGCTCAATGAATTAAGTAATAGTATTACTACTGATGAAGACTACTCGAGAGATGACGAAAACGTTTTGAGAAAGGATGCTGGAGATGAAAATTATGAATGCTAATTTTAGAATAAGCGCAGAGATACATTGTGATGCTATTGTCTATGATGGTTCTTTCATCGTTCACATAAAACGACCTAGGACCGAAAATTTTTTGTTTTAGTAATGAAGTCCATTCAGGATACAGATGCAAGACATATAAGAGGAATAGGAGAAAGATATCATTTTGGAGAAAATGGTTTGCTTCCAGAGAACTGGATCACTTTCCTCCGGAATGCAGATAAGAAGACAGAATTCTTTTTCATGATTGCACTGCCTATACCATCTTGATTTGCTCTTAAAGATTCGACGGAGATTTTCATTGAATACAACACCTCTAGCGCCATCAAATCAAGAGGAAGCTGATTGTAGGATCTTCGGACATGTTTTTGATGCTGCAGAAAGAGGATACAGAAGCATATGCGTAAGAACTGTTGGCGCCCGCTGTCATTTTAGGCATATCATACTTCCATGAGTTGTACAAAAAGGGGAGAAAGATGGGGCTTACATTTGTAGCTGGAAAACACTTTCGACTAATACTAGTCCAAGATTTTGTCACGAATTCGGTCAGCAAAAAGCAGTTGCTTAAAGAGGGTTTGACTCATTCTCAGGATGTGACACGACCTCTTTGTTGCAAGTCGGGAAAAATTGACGATGTAGAAAAGATGGAAAGACTATCCTGATTGGTGCATTTTTATACCTATCCTAACCTCAAAAAAAAAAAAAGTATACCTGATTAAAAATTTCAAATATCATTGCTACTCGTCTTCATGTAATTTCCGTCTGTAAATGAAGCTAGAAAACATTTTTCCACCAGCAAACAAAGATCAATGATTAACTTATTACCCACAGCTGAAGCCCTTTGGCAACTTATTTAGTGCTTATCGAGGTAGATATCAATGGGACAGTGTGCCTAAAAATTTAGTCTGAACTTAAATTCATGATTTTGGGGTTTACGGTAATTGATGAGAAGCACGTTCTTGTTTGCTTGAGTTTGCCCGTAATTTCAAGTGCTTAAAGCGAATTTATGTCATGCATGCGTAAAAACAACTGCTCTCAAATAACTTGTGGGTGCTTCAAAAATGAACTTATCTGCACATCGATGTGTAAATACAGCAAAGGAAAATGCTGTGTATCTGTGTAAATGACTTGTAAATTCAAACGTTTTAAAATTATTTTCTGTATACTCATTGTACATATCACTTACTCAGATTTGTAGTAGTTTTAGTCGTAGTTTTTGCAATAGTGATTAATATCTCAATAAATAACAATTTTATTAATAATAACAATATTTTTATCTTTATTAACATAGCACTAAACTTCTTATTGCAGTAATTAAATATTTATTCCTCCTACATCGTTTAAAGCATAGAACAAACGCTTCAAATCGTCTGAGAAAAAACTTGAAATTTGTTTTAATGCGCTTAATAATAAATTTTGGTGTTCTATGAACAAAATATGCCCCCCCCCCCCCTTCGCCCTCATTTCGCTAGTGCAAATATAACTTATAAAACTGCAGAATGTAAGTCAAACTTCCAAAAAATTTCGAAAAGTTTTCTTTTTTGTTTTGCCAAAAGTGAAAATTGATTTCGTTTTAACTAATCAAGGTATTATATTCATTCTTAAGTAACAATTAAAATGTTTGTTAAAAATTTTGAAAAAATCACTAGCTTTGTTTATGATTTTTATTTCTAGTTTTATTCTTAGTTTAGTAATCGGTTTTTATCGGTAAATTTTAAAACTTATGTTCGGATTTTCTAATGTTTCGGATTTCTCGGGTTCGGATTATTGGGTTCTACTATAAATGAATTGATTTTTCTTCAACATAGTACATTAAAATACATAAAAAAGCATTTCTCAAACAACTCGTCCAGAAATGTTCAAGACTTTAATTAGTTAAAGTTTTGTTAAAAAAATCAAAGTTTTTGAAATTATTTTGAAAATTAGGAGGTTAAGAGATATTTTGATGGCTTTTTACGCTTTAGTAAGCATAATAGATATCAAAAAAAAAGAAACAGGGGGTGTTTTTCAAAAAATAAAAAATAAAAGTAGTTTTGGATTTTTGACCAAAAATGGCCGTTATGGGGGTTTGGGGGGGATTTTAAAATGCCTCCCCTTCTAAAAATGTTTAGAAAGACATTGTCTACATGCATGCCAAATTTCATGATTTTATCACAAAATGCAGTTTTCGGCTCTATTTTCTACCATAGTCCCTCTACTATACGGGCAATATCTGCAAATGTTTCTTTTTTTTTTCTCTCGCATTTTTGTCATCTATCGTACTGTGGCTCCATTGCGCAAACCTGCTTATTTGGTGAACCTAAAGCATAAAAAAACCCCGTTGATTTTCAACATTTCACTCTTGTTAGCATAGAATCTAAAAGGTGTTTCATACAAATATCTCTAAAACTCATTTCTGCAGATACTGCCCTTTATCTTCCCACGACCTATCTACAGTATGTGTAAACAAAAAAGTTGTTGCAATTCCTTAAATACCCTGCAACAATAGAAACTGCGCATGCCTGCGCACTGGTATTTAAAAATATTTTAGCTCGCTAGTACAACTTTAATTATTTTCATAACACCATTTTAGTGACCACCATAAAAGTGACATTTTTAATGCAAAGCTTATTATTAGGCATTGCAATACCGGACCAAAAATTCAATACCGGTATTCGGTATTTTCAAAACGTAATGCCGGGATACCGGTATTAATACCGGTAGTTAAAATTAAAAAAAAAATTTTTGAAAGTATGATGTTTCGTGTCTTCGTGTCCACATTTCATAATTTTGTACAACAATTGTATAATTGATGAAAATATATTGTAAACAAAAACAAAATGAAGAAACAAATGAGGCAGTGAGAAGCAAGGTGCAAAAATTAAAAATTCGGAGATAACCAGTACGAATGGTAGGATAACCTCTCCTCTCTTTTGGGGCAAGAGGAACTAGTAGCCCTGGTGGGTGCTGAAATAGAGCATTATGTAGCAAAAATTTAAATTGATCAGAACTAGTTCGACTCGCCGGTCAAGCTATCGTTTATTGTATGCGAGAGCTCAAAAACCATTAAAATTTATTTAGGAACTCCTTTTGTTTCGAAGTGTGACTTATGTGGACTATTGCTAGCTGCATATTTATTTTAAAAATTTTTATACCTAACCTTTTTTCTCTATCATAGGTAAATATTACATTTTGAGCCAAAGTTATTGACTAAGTGGAGAACCAACTTTTTTACTAGCTAGAATAAGGAAATACTGGGAAATACTTTTATTAAGTATTTTTTCCGAATACGTGAAGGATTAATTAATATGAAAGTACACATTTTTACAAATAATAACTTCTAGTATTTTCCTCCACAGTGTTATTCAATTTTGACGCTATATTGGTCGATTTCAAAGCATGTGCGGAACTTTAAAACATAGTTCATTCTTAAAATGATCGCATGCGGTGTGTAATCTGCACTCTTCAGTGATAGTACATTAAGTTTATCAAGTTTTGATTTTTGAAGAAATTATTGTAATTTTTTTCCAGTTTTTATTCAATAATGGTCAATTTCAAGGTGCGAGCAAAACCTCAAAATATTTTTTACTGTCAAAATCCTTTTGCATGACCAAATATCTCTTCAAAGGCATTTTTTTCGCATTATTGCTTAGTATTTATCAGATTTTGATTTTTTTTCACTTCACCCCAATGAGACAAGGCTCCCCTATACCCAACGGTACCAGTAATGACCTGATAGACTGGTAGACATTCACAGTCTAGAAGAGATAGGGTTGCAGGTACACAGACAGACGCGCATAGGTTTTAATAATATAGATAAACATGTCGTCCAATGCTAATCCAAGTCTTTCTCTAAGAACAACTTTCAAAGAAAACAGTTTTTGATAACTTTAAAGGCAGTTCGGAACTCAAGCTTTTTCTTTTCAATTACGCCATTTCTAAATAAAAGTTTTTAAAGCATCACTAATAAGTTCTTTGACGTTGAAATGTATAAGGTCAAATTTAGTAATAAAATCGTGTGATTTTATGGTTTGAACTGAATTTTTAACCGTCTCATATGATACAGCAGAAAAAGGAAAGAAAGGTAGTGTTTATCTACCCCCAAAATAATTAAAACGATTCAAAATAGCAACAAACTTAACAGTTAAAATATAACTTAATAATTGAACATTATAATTAGTAAAGTAATTTGTTTTGATCTCTGAATGAAAATATTTTTCTTCATGAGAAACTTCTACAGAAGTTAACGAATCTTCTCGTATATCGATACAGTTTTTTTTTTTTTTTTTTTTTACGTTGACGATCCAACGTTAAGTGAATGTATGCAGCTGTGGAATGGTTAGAAACAATATCTTAATTGCTAATAGAGAATTTTCGTTGAAAGCGGCAAATATATCTTTTATTGTAAAAAAGTGAAAATAATTTAAAATAGAAATGTTGAAAATTCATTTTTTTAGCGTTGTATTTTAGTAAATTTTATCTATTTTTTATAAAATAAATAATGTCTGAATAATGGAAACAAATGTAAGCAATGTGAAATTTTTACATTACACATTTTCTTAATTAAAAAATTAAAGAACACATTGCTTTAATCATGACTAAGAAGAATTAACTAAGCAATATCAAAATAAAAAATGTTTGCATTTCAATAATCATAGCTAGTTTTTTTTTTCTTGTCATTTCTTTCTCTTTCCAAAGGAGGATGTGGAACTAGCGTTTTTTGATTTTTTTTCCAATATTTCCAAATTTTTTTAATTTTAATCTAACCATTCAGCTATTTCGTGAATTTATTAGTGGCACGAAATATTGTTACGGTTTTTTTTCTCATAAATTTTTCACATTTCTTCGGATGAAAAATTAAAAATATATTGAAAAATATATATCTAGTATTTTTCAGTTTCCATGGAAGTTTTATTTGTTCTACGGTTAGTGGCTTTTGAAAAAAAAACATATATTAACTTTTCTAATGGAAAATAATACTGCGTTATTTGACTGAGAAAAAATATTTCTTTCAAAAATTCAATGTTTTTTTTTCTGCCACGTTTTGTTTCATAAAAACATTTTTCACTGAAATTAAGATTTTAGTCCACGAGTTATAAAGAATTTTATTTTGTCAGTATAATTAAACAGTTTTTCAAGAATGAAAACTTGGGCTAGAAAGTTTTCAAAAAAGAAACTAGGATTAGGACTTTGCGCTCAGGTATTAGCAAAAAAATTTCCAAAAAAAGTGGGTGGGGTGGGGAAAAAGAGAAAACATTTTCTTTACAAACAGAATGAGGTGTTAGAGGGGGGGGGGGGACAGGGGCGGCATTTCAGCATTTCATTTGGGGGGTCGAGTTTCTTAAATATGTATTACCACAGTGAGGTAACAAACACACATTAGCTAACAGGAAGTGATCATAAAATGGGTTTAATATGAATAAAAATTAGTGCTTAGAAGCAATTAAAAATTTGATTCATTTTCTAATAAGTTATCATACAAAACATCTCGATACTGAAGTTTTTATACCTTTTGGAAAAGTTTTAATGCATGTTTTTTGGAATTCAGAAGAGCAGGGAATCGTCTTACTATCAGTGCCCAGTGTCGTGCTGTTTTGCCAGTACAGCCAAAATAGAAAAGGTTTTCCTTTTTTTTTCTTTTGCCCATTGTGCTTCGAAAATATTTCTCTAACCTAACAAAAATTTTTCTTTACCAGCTGAGCTGATTGGAATAGTTAAAAAATAATTGAAGTAACAAAGTTATGTATGAAAACACTTTTTATGTCTTGCTCTTCGAAATCACACAGGCAACTTCAAAAATTGCGAGGAGCCTAATTTTTCATCATTGAATAATCTAGTCTCGTCGGCGCTCTCAGCTTCAATGAGATATCATCTACCACCAACTCTGTTATTCACTATTCCAGGCTGAAGAGTCCACAACAAGGACGGATCTGCAGTCTCTGGATGTGATAACTGGTCTGTCGGTATATTGCCTGTAATTTTTCTTGCCTATTGATAAAAATTTTACTCATAATTGAAACATTTTATTTTTCTTTTCCAAAAAATCCGATCCAGATAATATAGAGCCAACCATGCAAAAAAATAATTATCATCAAATCTTGCGTTAATTTTATTCGAAAAACAATCTATTACTTCATACAAAATATTAAAAAATCAGTGTTTTACTTAACATCATCATGTGGATTTTTCTTTTTTTAGCGCCTTTTTAAAATTGGCTCGGAGGAAGAATTTTTTTGAAAACGTTTCACCATTGATTGAAATATGCATCTATGTAAAATCTATTTTCAATTTCAATTGCAGATTGAACTATGGTAGTATGAACGCACAGATCAATTGTAGATTGAACTGTGGCTTGAATAGTGCGAAAATTAAGTGTGGCGGATTGAAGATGTTTTGATAGAGTAAAGCATTTTTAAAACACTTTCGCAATAGAAACAAATTGAATGAAAATTCAAAGGAAGTCATACATGCTGAAGGACATGAGCTTTTTCACCATTGAAAGAATCGCTTTGCAATAATTCTCACAGTCGTCAAATCACTGCTTTGAAGTTATAGAAAAAGGTTTTTATGGTTTTAACTCTTGAAGACCATCTTGTGTCACTTCGAGATTGCATAACTATAGAGTCCCATAAAAGTTATTTGTTGATATGTTTTTTTTTATTCAATAAGCACATGAATTTTTAAGAAGTTTCTATGAAAGCAGATAATGCATTGAGCAGCTGAAACGTGTTTCTAGCAAAAGAAAGCGATGAACACTCATTAAATAAATATACACTTAAAAAATGAGCGTAAAAGTGAATGTAAAATATCAAGGAATTTTCTTGAGAAAACCATGCAGCCACACACTTTGCACGAGCCTCTCATATTGGACATACCATCGTTACACTGGGCACACAAGTATGAAATATTTAGCTGTGAAAACGCCGAAAAATACTTCGTGAATTTCTAAGTCATCATCCAAACAACGAAAAACACTTTTTCTTGCTTGGGTATGTGTCGAGATTCATCAAATAGTTACTGAGAACCAGCGAGATTTTTTTAATGAACATTGATTTCCGACTTACATAAATTGAATTCACCCATTTTCTATCATTCTGCTTAAAAAATTTGGGGGTGCGACCACCCCCTCTTGACCCCCCTATTTGCCGCCCCTGGGGGGGAAAGAAAACACTTACGTATATGAATTTCAATAATCTCCTTCCAAAATACTGATTTCAATGTACTCATAATTGATACTTATACGATTAATCAGACGCCGAAACATATGTCTGCAGTAAATTGCGAAATCGTGCTTTTTAGACGTAGTTACTTTACGTTACTTTACTGTTTAGCACAAAGGTTTTTATTTATCTTACTTATTACGGATTATTAAACCCTATTTTATACATTTGCTACATGAGTTGCCTGGTGTACTGTCTACTTCGAAAAAAACCGGCTGTGTCAAGTACGTATGATCAAAAATCAGGCTTCGAATTTAAAAAAATATAAATAACAATGTGAAATTTCCTGCCATTGAATAGAAAAGAGCAATTTAAACTCAAAATTTAAATTTACACTTCTTTAATTCCAAAAAATAATTCATTGTTTTTTGTGGGCGTAAATGTTCTGTTTCACGGATTAATGGCGAAAGCCCCCCTATATTAATTACTGAGCATAAAAGAACCTCAGCAAAAATTGGCAAAGATCCGACGTAACCTGTGGGTTTGCATAAGGAACCCTTCATATATATATATATATATATATATATATATATATATATATATATATATATATATATATATACAGACATATGATCTTTCTTTTATTTTTACGATTAATTAAATTATTAAAACTTTTTTCTTTTTTTTTTTTTTTGAATGCAAAGAAGCTGATATAGCACGCTTTCTGCAAAGAGAGTCTTGCACAATGTTGGATATCATGCTTGAAATTTAGATTAGCATCGTTGCTTTTACAAATGAGAATTTGCAATTTGTCTCCATCATATTAGTCGATGGATAATACTCAAGTGCATTAAGCAAAATAGGTTAATGAGAGATTCTTAACTGTGTGCATTGCGCAATGTTCCATTACCTTCTAGACATGCACTTTAATGTGCGTCGGGGTTCCGAACACGCACTTTGATTTAGATACTTGCGGTTGTCTATAGCAATAACTTGGCTAATGTCATATGACCAATGTCGTGTATAAATTTGAATAAATTATTTTGTGATTGAAAAGTAAAATTGTTAATAACAACATTTAATTGCACTAAATTGCAGATTATTGCATACGCGTGCATACATGGATTACAAGGAACTCTTTTTCAATGCCGAATAAGTCAACTTATGCATGAAATGACCCTTTCATCCATAAGCTCACTTATATTGCATTGAAAAATGGGCTCTCTGAAACCCCGATACATTTGTATGCAGTAATCTGCAATTTTGTGCAATTCAACGCTAGTATTTCTTATTTAAATTTCATATTTATTCGCCCAATGTTTTTCTAGTTAAAAAACATCAAACTATTAACGACCATGTAATGTTTTAAAGTGTCAGGAATGAAAATGTAAAGTACGTTAGCAGTCGAAAAATCTTCATTTATGTAATAGCCAAAAATCGAGTAAGGTTTCTGACATCATCAACAATGAAACTAGCGCCACAGCATGCCAATTTGATTATGTTTTTGCTAATGTTTAAATTGCGGTTAAAGTCTTTATTGTGACAACGCTGGACTCGATCTGGTAACGGAACTGTTTTACAAGTAAGACTGTCATTTCAGGGGAATGAAGAAACGAATAATTGGTCAACAAGGAACGCTATTAATTGGAATTTAAGATTAATCCACTGGAGTTAGGATTAAAATTTCAAATACCAAAATATCATCAAACAGACAATTGCTTCGTTCAAATGTAGAAGCATTTTTTACCCTCCATATCATGACGGGCGATTTTCTTGTCAATAATAAGAAATAAAATAGGTCGTAGTTTTGAGATTTCTTTTGAGAATTAACTTTTATTTAAACAAATGATTATTATCAAAAGAAATCGTAAAAGGGATTTAATTTATTCTTTGTTTTTTGACCACCACCGTGGTTTTGATTTTCTTTTGCGAAATTTAAAACAGAAAAATGCTGTTAATAAGTTTGACATTTCGAAAAAGACGAATTGATAGGGTTTTTTTGAACTGTTTGGAAGATTCATAGACAAATCTCGCTGCTTATAAACAATTTTAATTTGTTAAACTTTTTTTTCGGTTTAATGTAAACGTTTTTTACTTATTAATTTGCTTCTAAAGAGATGAAGAAGAAACAAATTGGACAACAGAGGATCCTGCGAGGGAGCACTCCTTTTCACTTTTTTTTTTTTAAAGTCATAAAACGTGTTTTACGTCTGTAGACAGAGCGAGAATTTTTGTCTTAAGCACAAATGCAAGACAAAGGAATGAAGGAGGTAAACACATTGATAATGAATCAAATTTTCATTTGAGGCAGTGAGAAGCGAAGGGATGTAAGTGAACATTTTCAAGCTTTTAAGTTAAATGCGTTTAAATAGTAGGTTCTAATTAGGCTTACATTGATTTTTTCCCCTAAATCATGCTGTACAGCAGCACCTACCAGGACTACTAGTGTTATCTCTTGCCTCAAGACAGAGGAGAGGTTCACCTACTATATGTGCTGGTTATCTCTGAATATTTAATTTGGCCACTTACATCTCTTTGCTTCTCACTGCCTGATTTATGTTACGGATATTAAAACAGGACAAATATGAAAAATCTTTTAAAACAGGAAGAAAACGTAGATTCCACATATTATGACACGATTTTTAAAACTAAATTTTTTTTTCTTGATATGGTAATTCAACTATGGACGCTTTGTATGCTTTAAAACTTGTTTTATGCCTGTAGACAGAGAAATAATGTTTGTCTTAAACACAAATTCAAAATGTGGAAAACTTATTGATCTAACAAATGAATCCAATTTTCATTTATATTATGGAAATAACTATATATGTAGGATGACGATGAAAAATCTTCTAAAACATTGAAAAAACGAAGATTCCATCTATTATACCACGATATTTAGAATTAACATTTTTTTGTAGGATAATACAATTCTTTCGTGGCCAGGAAAAGGGCCGCAATTGCAATTTTTTAATTTTTTTCGAATTTTTGTCATCTATTGTACGTTTGCTCAACTGTACAAGCTTGCGTTTTCTTTCCGCTAACAAAGAAGTGCAAAAAAAAATCCATTTCAACATTTTCCTTCTATTAGCATGTAATCCAAAACGTTTTTCTTCAAATATCTCTAAAACTCATTTCTGCAAATACTGCCGTTTACCTGTTCACGGCAGAACTACGCACGTAACGGTTAGTATGATACAATTGCTATGAAAATCAGAATTTCATGCAAACTAATTTATCACTGACATGGTAAACATATCAATGTGTTTCTCAAAGGAAAAAAAACTAAAAACCATAAAGACCCTGCTATCAACGTCAAAACCCACTTTTCATTCTCTTAAAATCTTTTGCACCTCGAAACTTATCATTTGCACACCTGGAGAAACTCGTGACATCTCTCGCTTCCCTTTCCGGAGAACGTAATCTGATAATTAATTTGAGCGGGAGCTGCAGAAGACCGTGAAAGGGAGCTACGTGTTTTATCTAACGTCTTTTGGAGAGAGGTTCATGCCGGAGAAATGACCACTCAATCCAAAAGCAAGAATAACTGACTTGAATTTCAAAAACCCTTTCGAGTTTGAGTTAAAACGCGAATAACTCTTGTTCATACTTGTTTCGAAGCTTTAAACTTTTCACCGCTGGATTTATTTCGTCTTGTACAAAAAGTTTTGCTCTTTCAAATAATATGAAAATTAAAACTGTGGAGAAATTTGTTTGTTTATTTATTAACGATTTTACTAAGGCACTGATTAATGAATGAAACCAAGGAAAGCCTTAAAAATTAATGTAAAATGTTCCTAACTCCTGTTCTTAATTAGTTCGAATATTAGTGCCTATGGATGACAAAATTAACATGATACAATTGTAATGAAAATCCAAATTTTGTACTAACCCCTTTCCGTAAAATGGGATTTAAAATTATCAGCTTCACAAAAGAATCTGCAATGATATACCTAATCTGCCTGTTATCAACATCAAAACCCAACTTTTCATTCTCTCTTAAAAACCTTTACGCCTTCCAAAACTTCTGATTTGCACACCAGGAGAAAATTCGTGACATCTCTCGCTTCCCTTTCGGGAGAGCGTAATCTGATAATTAATTTGAGAGGGAGCTGCAGAGGACCGTGAAAGGGAGCTACTTGTTTTAATTAACGTCTGGAGAGAGATTCATGCCGGGGAAATGACCACTCGATCTGTTTTCGGGCATTCTTGGAGGGTCGCTTTCCAGCCAGGGGACCTGATTTTGTGTTGCCTGAAATTAACGTTAATTAAATGCGCCGTTGGAACTGATACTTCAATTAAGTAATTCGGAAAAATGTCGACGTTTTTTTTATGATTTCAATCCATTTTTAAGTGCGGCGAATTCTTTCAGCACTTTTGGATTAATTAGTGCTGACGAATTTTTTGATTATTTTACCCTATTTGATGGTGCTGGTTATTTTGTATTTAAATTCTGAAGCTATTATTAAAACGAAAGTTGTTCCTATGCAGATATTATGTTTTCAGTGCGGTATTTTCAATAATTTTTTTAATGGAATAAATTAAATATTTCAAGCAATTAGGACAGGCGATTGAATTTCGAAGGTTTTTATTTCGTTGCTATTTTAATCATATTTATTTAGATAAGATTTTTAGATAAGATAAGATTTACTAACAAAACACACATACATAACAATAAGCAAAATAAAATAAAGATAAAACATACAAATAATAAAACATAAATTACAAACGTCATGACAAAATATTAAGAAAATCTTGATTATAGTTCAACGTGAGTTAGTAGTAAGTTCAACACTAAAGAGCGCCAAAGGCACTGTCTGCAGTGTTATTGAATTGGTTTAATATGGAGTACAAACACAAATATGTATTAAACAGTAATATTTACAAATAAATTTTACACAAGTAATAAATATTTCACACAGAACAATAATTCGATAGTTTGACTCCAGAAAAAAACACAATAACTCGCATTGAATCATTTTATAGTACAAAAAATACAGTATCTTTATTCATTTTTTATTTTATTTACCATTTATTATCGGATAGACAATAATTCTTTGGATTATTTACAAATCACGAACACTTGTTCTCGATCATTCCATTGTACCCTCTTTAGGTAAAGAGTTGAATAGTGAAAGAAACTGCGGATGCGGAGATTTAAAATATACAAACGTTAACTAATTAAAAACCATCCTTTGCTGTGCCAATGGACTTCAATTAGCAACGAATATCATTGTTTTCAAATTTTTATTATTTTACGTGAAATAAAGTATTTATTTGCAGAAACTGGAAGTTAGTAATAAACTAGTGCTACCCGCACGGCTTAGCCCGTAATAGAAAAATTAAAAGGTTTTTTGGTTCGCCTGTATATTTACACATAATGTATGGTGAATTTTCTCGCCAATTGGCTTGTACCCATGTTACGGTTCCACGTTATGATAATTTCGTATCTCGCCAATTGGCTTGTGCCCATGTTACGGTTCCACGTTATGATAATTTCGTATCTCGCCAATTGGCTTGTGCCCATGTTACGGTTCCACGTTATGATAATTTCGTATCTCGCCAATTGGCTTGTGCCCATGTTATGGTTCCACGTTATGGTAATTTCGTAATTTACTCGTCCACCTTAAATTATTTTTTCTTAAAATTGGAATAGAAAAAGAACCACATCGAATTTTCGAAAAATCGCTTCGAGGTGCACACCCCCATGCTACAAACTAACTTTGTGCCAAATGTCATGAAAATCGGTCGAACGGTCTAGGCGCTATGCGCGTCACAGAAATCCAGACATCCTCCGGACAGAGATACTTTCAGCTTTATTATGAGTAAAGATAACTGAGTAATTAAAAATATTTGCTAAAATTGGGCTATGTATTTAATTAGAAACAACGTGACTTTTTTTAGACTCTAAGAAAAGTGTATACTCACAGGTCTAAAAGTTCTTTAGGCTAATCTGCATTAAATGTAATTAAATATTAAAAACTGCCATTGCAAAACTGGGTTTGAATAAGTTATTTTTCAAAAGTTATTTTTAGTCTGCTGTAAATTAAGATGATATTCCAGTAGTCAATGATCTGCAGATACATAATTGAAGTGTTTTAAAGAGCCAATTTTCGTATCAAAAAATCTTGTGACATAAAGGAAATTGCATTTTATCCCTTAAAGAAACTTTTTAAAACTGTGCTCTTAAAAGCGAAAACTTTACTTCATGCAAAGCAAACTACCAAATTCCTTGAAAACGTTCCGATTAAGTAAAAAGTGTTTGGCATGTTTTCTGTACACAAGCAGCCTCTTTATTAGGAAACGTATTACTAGATGCAGCTAATTCCCATTTCAATTTGTTCCCCATCTGTCCCTAAGCTCCAAATGGGAAACCAGGCCATCCTTTGGGACTTTGAGAAACATGATTCTAATTAGAAGTTCCCATCCTGTCTGCAAGCCAAACATTCTGCCGTAATTTCCCTCTTCGTGTTGCAAGTTTTTTCTTGCATAGTTCCTTCATACCTCCCTTAGGAATGTTGAAAAAGCCCTCTTTACGTCCGTTTTTATTCATGAAGGTGTAATTAAAATTGAGTATGCCCATAAATTACATCTACTTCTGCTATTCGATACTGATGCCATAATGTATGACGCTTGTGGGTGGTAAGTTATGCTTTTTCTGCATCTTGTCGTTAATGTTGTGATAAAAAACGGTTGGCATTACGATTCTGAAATTGTAAGGTCCCACATATACGATACAGTCATTTATGGTAACTCTAGATCACGTGGGTTAATTTTGTACCATTTCATATTTTTAGAATAATTGATATCAAAAGAAACTGCAGCGCAGGGCTGCTCTCTATCGGAGATGTTCAGATTTCTATTTTTTATTTCACAAAATAAATTGGCAACATTGTACAAATCCAATTGTCTATGGCCTACATATACGATACCGACATTTAAGATAATTTTAGATCACGTGGGTTAATTTTGTGTCACTTCATAAGTTTTAGTATAGTTAATATAAAAAAAAACTGTAGCCTAAAGCTGATTTATATTTCTACTTTCTATTTCACAGAAGAAATGGCAACAGAGTACTCAGCTAATTGTGTCTGACCCACATTTTCGATACAGTCATTTAAAGTAACTTTAGACCACGTGGGTTAATTTTTTACCACTTCATACTTTTTCGAAAATTTGATATCAAAAGAAACTAGCCAAAAGGTTGGTTTCCGCAATAGAGGTTTTAATATCATATTTCTACTTTTTATTTTACAAGATAAATTAGCAACAGTGTGCACAGTTAATTACATGAAACAGTCATGCTAAAGTTACCATTAGGAAGCTACTGTTAAAAATGATTTGAAGTCTCTCGTCCCCTACATTGTAATTATTTGTGCAATATAATAAATGATAGAAATATTAGGATGTACTACAATACAACTACTACGATAAAAAGTGGAGAGTTTTTATGTAAGGGGCATGCTCTCTACCGTATTTGGCTATGAAATGTCAAATATGTTACTTTAAATTTCGAAGTATTTGTATATTTTTTCATTGTAAAAACACAATGAGGATTCAAAATAATAGAGAACAACAGATTTATGTTTTGGCTGTGACAAAAATATAAATCTTTCAAGATTTAGCTTTATCTGCAGGAGATCTCACTGCACAATATTCGCGGGATGGGCCATAAATTGTAATTGTATTTTATTAACACTTACACTAGTTAAAATTTCTCTTCAAAAGAATTATAGGGTAGGTCATTTTAGCGAATGATCTTACCCTAGTAAATATAGAACTCGTTTATATATATATATATATATATATATATATATATATATATATATATATATATATATATATATATATATATATATATATATATATATATATATATATATATATATATATATATATATATATATATATATATATATATATATATATATATTAAATAAGGCTTCAAAACTTTTTTCTTAGAAAAATTGGCAACAGTAATTGTCTTCTACGCAACTGAAGAAGGTAACGATCAGAAAGTTTTGTATTTCTCCACAGATAATACATTGCTGACCACTTTTCCTCCCCCCCCCCTCCGTCAACCCCTCCCCCCAACAGTAGAACTATAAAAGTTCGCTTTTTTAAATAATTATGCACGTATCGTTAAAAATGTCCTTCATTAATCTCAACGAATGCCACAATTTTTACCGATATTTTGAATTTCTGAAAATAAAATTGTGTTTACATGTTTATTTACTAGCTAAACTTCCCAATTTATCGTTTTCAGTGCTACTATGCACATATCATTAAAAATGTCTTTCATTAATTTCAACAACTGCAACAACTTTTACCGATATTATGTATTTCTGAAAATAAAATTGTGTTTACATGTTTATTTACTAGCTAAACTTCCCAATTTATCGTTCTTAATGTCACCAATATTATTTCTTATTCATTAAAAATTTACTACTACGCTTTGATTTATTGATTCATGTGTCTAACATTTCACACCATTCTATTATCCTCCTGTTACCTTATGTCCCAACTTTTGCACCAAAAATGAAATGTAGATTCACCCGATTCTATTTATCATTAATAAATCTGTCAGTGCGGGATTGTATGTGCCATAAACTAACTCTTCTGACGTAGTATTCCGGGATGATTAAGTGTACTACCCGACTTCCCTCGCAACCTTGTATCCAACTCCATCATATATTTTCGAAATTCCCTCACTTCCGGTTGACCCAGAGAAAGTGAATGATCTCTAACCTACCCGAAATCATCGAAGCACAGTAATTTGGTCATTTATTTTAGGACTAACGTTTGGTCTTTGGGGGCGGCAGTTATAAACACAATTTGGTGTTTTAATAAATGATGGGAAAGAAATGTACGTAATTACGGGTGGGAGTGTGATTGGGAAACATAATGCTGTTCGTTTGATTGCCGAGTAGTTTTTGTGAACAATTAAATTATTCAACAGAGTAATAGCATTTATGATGTTAAGTTAGTTTTAATTTGGAAATGCAGTACATCCTATTTCCCTGATAGCACAACTTGCCACGGCAAAGCTGCAAGATATCATTGCAAATCACAATGGTCAACGTCAGTAAGTGGCAGAATTGTGACAACTCACATTTGTCACGATGTGACACATTTGTGACATGTTTCAAGTGACTTCACTTCGTCGGTGCTGAAACAATTGTTGTGTTATTGGTCACTTTCTGAAAATATGAAGACGGTTATGTTATTCTCTGTCAACCAGTTTTTTTTTGTTTCTGGATCACTTTTCACTATTATGCAAAATTCTGTAAACACTTTTGAGACATTGCATATACATCTCCATTCTAAGTAAAAACAGGCAAAGTGAAAATTTATGGGAGATGCGATTTTTATTTATTTTTTTTTAAATTTCTACTCAATTTTAAAATGTTTTATTACAAAATCAAATAAAACAATTCTAAAGATATATCTGGATCATTTTTCGAAATGTGGAAAAGGTGTTTGAGTGTGGGATGTCATTTTTAATTTTTTCATATGTTTTTTGGTATAAGACGTGTGTTATAATGAAACGAAGAATTATGATATGGTTATAATCTGGCTAGTGTAGTAAGAAACAAAAAAAAATCAATTAGTTCAAAATTTAATACACGTGTCCGAGAGGAGAAAGTCCTGCAATACTGATTACGAAAAATATAAATGCAAACTGATGGTTATCGTATATAGGAAGAATAGAGAATAAGCCATATATAAGATGAATTACATATTTAAGTACAAAATAGTCAGTACATGTTTTTATTTTTTATTTCTATTTAGAACATACTATAAATTTACAACTGTTATAACAGCGCACAATTCAGCACATAGCTGCTTACTTCTAAATCGATTTCTCATCAAAGAATAGTTACCAGCTTAATCTTGAAAATATATTGTTTATGGACGTTTGGCTTCGAAATGTTCATTGTCCTAAAGTGATTTTTTCGAATACAATTATAAAATACATTTACCTGTAAAGGAGTTAATGAAAAAAGAAAAGGAACTTTTTTTTTGACTAACCGAAATTGTGTATTTTATAATGGTGAGAATAACACATTCTCCCATAATAAGCTATAATCGTATCTCTCAAAAATTAACAAGCTTGTTCCAGTCACCTCTAATAAAAACTACTCCACCTCACTCAACCTGCAATAATAACATCTTCAACCAGGCGCGAACTACGCTTTTCTAACTCAAACAGATCTAATTAGAAATCCATTGTCAACTCCAAAACCCTATTTAAGTTTACAAGGAGTCTTTTGAAACAACTAGGGAACTACATTAATAAATCATCTTCCAGCAACAAAGTTGCAAAAAACATGCGCAGCCATGCATCATACTACTTCCTAAAACTTTTGTTGCGAGCTATGCTGTGAGAACTTAACAATAGCTTGACTTGTTAGGAATTTATAACCCCCGCCCCCTTTTTTTTTTTTGCCCTTTCTCTGCTTTTTAACGTTCAAGTCTATTATGGTTGCATGTTTTAGCAAAACTGATATTATGTAGTTCAAAATACGTTAAACAATGTGCAGTCTCTGTATTTATGCACCTTGCCTACAGCAGACATTTTTTGACTCGCTAGCTGTGTTGCCGAGCGTTACACGGTGTACCTCAATGAAAATTTTCACAACCAAAATTTCACATCAGCGTGCAGAAAAGAGCAATTTTATGTTAGTTTAAACCTCTCAAAAATTCTGTCATTGTTATTAGTAAGCGTAAACATTCTGCCACACGGATTTTTAGGCGAAAGCCTCCCCCACCTCCTACTGTGAGATTTTCTGAGCATAATAGGACCTCTGTACGACATTCGGCAAATATCCGATGTAAACTGTGGATATGTCGCAGAACACACACATCACACCACACACACATGGCGGAAAAAGGTATCATTATTTCCAAAAAAAGGGCTACTGATCTTCACGCAAAAATTAGTAAATTTTCTAAACGACATCAATTATTGGTGGTCGAACAGGCAGCCATGAATTAACTTTATACATTGCAACTTAACCTTGGTGTTTCCAATCAGCAGTAAGAGTTGGTACCAAGCACTTTCAAATTTTTAAACCATTTTGTACCGCCAAATCTTTTTGGTATCGATGAGATGGAAACAGAAAATGTATATGAGAATTTATAAAACGCTTACAAAAAACTAACCTGGAAGCTGTACGATTGTGTAATATTGAAAAACATTTAAATATGTAGCAATCTAAATAGACTGTCAAACATATTTTGGGGCGCATAACAGATTCTTGGGAGCACGCCCTTGTGTCCCCGTTAACAAAATGAAAGGTGCTAAGGTCTGCCGAACTTTTAAGAAAACTCGCAAAGTTTTTCAGGGATGGAAGACGTCTTTCACACGATTTGTAGATGGATGCAGACGGTGAAATTACGTGATCAGTTCCTCTGCAAATATTTTAATTTGGCCGTTTTCTTAAAATTTCGGCAGGCTTTAAGACCTCATATCTCGATAATGGGTGAATGTTTGCAAATAATTTTTGCGTCAAAAATCTGTCTGAAGATGCTTTTTTAATTGCTACCTATTTAAACCCTTTCATTATTGCACTTTTTGATTAATTCCCTTATTAAACGATTTTACTTTTAGCCATAGTACTTTGATTAACATAGAAAGTTAGATGGTTCTGTGAATGGTAAGTTTCGTTGAATCTGAATAGACTTGAATGCTGTTATTAACTAAGTGTTTTAGTTTTTATTTTCAAATCACAAATAGCATTTTTTTAAAAAAGATTTATAGATTATTTTAAAGATACTAAAAGATAAAACTAAACACTAGTACTTTTGAAAATTGCAATGTATCCCGAATAAGAATTAAAAAAATAAATAAATAAGTCTAATATCATAAGGATATATTTAAAGACCAGACAATTTAGACCTAAAGAATGCGCTATCTGTTTTCTGACAGTATTGACATCTATTAGTTGAACCATTCTACCATTCAAAGAGCTTTGTTTAAATATTAAATTGTACAAATAATAGCAGAGCAGAATCATTAGGAAAAGAGTTTACCTTAATAAACAAAACTGTTTGTTTTAATGGACATATCTTTTAAGATATTCCAATTTAATTCAAAAATAACAATTTTACATTTTTGCAAATACTGAGAAAAATACATATTATTGACGAGAAAACAGGATTAATTCACCATTTTCGAACTTCAAAAGCATTCAATTTCAAGCGTAATAGGCTTCAAGCGTAATTCGCTGCATTTTATTTTTTTTGGAATCCTTTTACTAATGAACTACAATCACAACATAATTTTCTCTTCGCAATTTTTATGAACTGTAAGAAGCATAATAACATTAGAAAGTGAAATTACACACATAATTCGCCTTCGTTTTTGAGCATTTTATTTTATTTTAAAGATATAATTAGCAATTAAAATGGATTTTGGTGGTTAGTCACTGCTCTAATGGTTTTTTAAAACGAAATATTGCTTGGGTTTTGCTAATGCTTTAAAAGATTTGTTTTGGATGTTGGTTGCATAATGAACATGCAGTAATAAATTTTAAAGAGTTTTGGGTTGAACAACAATTTTTTCCATTTTACTTATTCTTTTTCATTTCTTCTTTGCCTAGATACATGGAAGAAAGTGTAAAATTTGTGAAATGTTTTTAACTTCAATGGATTCACACGATTTAAAAGGTGTGGATTCATTTTCGATCATTTTTGTCTCTATATGTGTCTGTGTGTGCATGTACGGAAGTAATTTTTGTGGCTACTCTCCCTGAAAATGCAAAGGATAGGAATGAAATTTGATACACATTCCTGAACTCCCGTGTGAACTGGGGCTACATAATTTTTACGGTTAATTAAGAGGGTGAAACAATCATAGTTTTTTCTCGTTATTTGTGACTGCTGCATATCAACACGCGATGCTAGTATTCATAAAAAAATGAAGTAGGATCATTTAGGGCAGGGATTCTCAAACCTTTTCGATTCTTGACACCCTCAGAGACCACCCGCACTTTCCAGTTGCACCTTTTCCATTCGCGGCACCCTTTTAAGATATAGAATCTTCTCACAGCACCTTAGTATATGTGTACCACGTATGTATATTGATACTCCGAACACTTCGCGGTACCCGTCGTATCTTTCTGTGGCACTCCGGGGTGTCACAGCACCCACTTTGGGAACTCCTGAGTGACGGCAAAAGAAAAAATGGCGTAAATGGAAACACTCTTTTAACACACTAGTGATATTTTTGAAAACTACACTGCTTGAGAGGAAAGACTACTAAAAATATAGAAGATATTCTGAGCGTTCCGCGTGTTTTCAAACAATTGTGTAAGCGTCACCATTGTTTGATGAAGACTTGTGAAAAAAGCGCCTCAATTATTTGTCCCAGCAAGAAATCTTCTGACAATCAGTAAAGTAAAGAAATAATGCCCTATTATTATTTCAGAAAAAAAATCAAAGAATTGAAGTGGTTTTTAATCATACCAAATATTATATTTTGTCAATGAAATTCCAAAGAAAGAAATGACCTTATTGCTCAGACAATTTATTCTGGGGCAAAGTAGTGTTTTACAGTCTAAAAAGAACATCGGATGAATACAAAAAAATGAAACGCTGGCTATAAGCTAATAGTGCTTAAAACAAAAAAGGAGTACAATTTCTAAAATGGTGAGGTAGAGATACAAAAACTATTTTTAAAACGATCAATGAATTTTAAAATAATAATAATAAATAAATAAGAAATAGCATTTGCACATGCAATTTCTAGAAAATCCGAAATTTATCAATCCATTTATGTAATTTAATACATCTATACTAATCTAATTTATACTAATTTATACTATTATATACTACTATACTAATTTATACTAATACATCTATACTCACATTTTAAAGTGTACAAAATTACTTTTAAAAAACAATGGGGATCAGAAATAAAAACAACTTTAACAAATAATGGCTTGAACCTTTAAATATCAAACACGTAATTACAAATGTAAATAACTGTTGGAAATCTGTAAAAAAATAAAGCAAAGTTAAACTTTCAGCATTGATTTTATATTCGCACATAAATCAGAATACAACTATCATCGTATATCCACAAACGTTTTTATCCGTATGCCTATACGTTGGCAATCACTTTGTAAAAGAGAAACTTCAGCGTAATTACTTCATGAACATTTAATATTAATCAGCGTAAGATACGAAGAAATATGATACCATTGATTCCTGTTGGTTTGTGCGGAGCTTTTACAACGAGATTCTTTGGCCACTCTCCTCAAGTGGTCAAAGGAATTGGGAAAGTACTCTGGGATGCCTCTCACGCCTCTTACCTCTATCGATCGGGGTGGACGGGATCCGATGGAGGCACTCTTGGGCCTCACCTCCCCCTTTCCCGAAGGAAGTGGTGGATTCATTTTGTTTTTGGATGCTGTCGCATGTGGTTTTTTTCTATCAAAGAATTTGTGTTTTGGTTCTTTCTTTTCTGATATTCGATGCTGAGGAAAGTATCGTAATAAGTTAAAGAACGGAAATTGGGTTATTTTGAGATGTGCCGTCGAATAAATTGAGAGGTGATGAAATAAAAGAAAGCTGCCAATCATTGTCGTCTAAACGATGTTTTCTCTTCTTTCGTTTTAGCTCGCACAAAAAATATAACGCATTACTTAGTTTTAATATCTCAACAGCTCTAATTTGGAAACAAGGAACTAATACATTAAAATACATCAGTATATGCACGTAAAAAATTATATTAAATATTACAACTTCAGTTCGATAATATATTTAAACAAATTAATTATTGTAACAAATATAAATCTTGGCCGAAGAAGACTCATATATTCCTTCACTAACTTACTCATAAATGTACTCCAGGGAAAAATCTCAAATAATGCAGAAGTGTCGGGTGCCACCCGTTCATAATTAGTACTTAAAAAAAGTACTAGGCTTTACTTTTGATCTGGAATGTAATATAGTCTCACAGACAGCCTTATCTAGACTTACCGGCGGTCACACTAGGTGTCTTCCTTTTACTGTTGGCAGTCAGGTCTTTCCAGAGTGCACCAAGTATTTTTCTCATCAGGTATATGCTGAGCACTTACTGAAATCTTTAGGCCTATCTAGAGAGGACATTTACACCAATCTCCTCCTTGTACTCGACTTTCTCCGTTTCAAAGGATTAATGGATATTGTCTAACTTCATCAGACATCAGAGATAAACAACAACATAAATCTACATATTTCATACAGATACTCCAAATTTTCTACAACGAAGGTACTTTAGAAGAATTTGATCTTACATTCACAAAAAAAAAAAAAAAAATTGGGATCTAATCTTTACAACAGTGGGGCAGCGAAGGTGGGGTATGGGGGCGATAACACACCCCAGAGTCATTGGTTTTAACAAATTCAAATTCTAATACAATGTGCTATGCATATGAAAGGGCTGTTTTGATCCAAAAAAACCTTCCAAAGGTATTTTTGATCAAAAATCCCCTCCAGAAGTTATTTTTCATCAAAAAAACCCTTTAGACATTTTTTTTTGGCTTCGCTAGTGCTTTACAACAATACAAAATGTGGGCAAAATGTCTACAATTAGATCGTGAAACATGATTAGAGATAAACTGAACTTGATTTTTTGAAATCACTTCAGTAAATCCATCTAGAGACAAGTTAAGCAATATGTGTCAATTGAAAAGTTAAAACATAGAAAGAATCTAGGAAACTGTTTTTCATAACTCACTAGATAAAATTATAGTGGTTTTTTTTTATCGTTGAGTTTTTAATCGTCATAAAGATAAAGCTTTGTGTGAAGGGAAGGGGTAAGATTTTTCGTTAGTACATCTCTGTATCAGAACGATTGCTAATTTTCAGAGCTTTCTGAAGCCTCAAATGTTAAATTACGCGGAGTCTAAGAAACGCTATAAAACTTCCATCTAAACTAGCAGATATGACTTTAAATAGGTGATTTATTTTTTAGATTTTGTGGTAAAACTATTATATACATAATTTTGTTTCGGTATTTTTCACTCCTTTTCTAATATCGTAGTCTCAGAGCAACTGTAAAACATCTAATCCCAGAAACAACATTAGGATATCCAGGTGCTGGTTTGAGGCGACAATAGGGGAAGCTACTGTACCCACGGACAAAATTTACTTTTCAATTTTTGCTGGTCTCTGGGAATAAATAATCGATCGGAAAAAATTCTGGCAGAATCCACACCTTATCATCTAATTTGGCAATTTTTGTCAGGGGAAAATCTCAAAGCTTTCAACCTCAAAATTGTTTTCTTAAAAACCATCTTTTTTGTCCGTGGGTACAACAACCCATTCACCCCGCGGACAGGTGCCTTTGTACAAATGGACATATAAAAATAATACATAAATAGGGCTGAGGAACTCAATTATACTTAATACATTTTCATAAGATATTTTATATTGAAATACTTCAAACATCCATTGAAAATAACATTTAGTAAAATCTCTAACAGAAATTAAACTTTGAAAATTAATCGAAAGTGTTTTCCCTTTTTTTAATTTTCCTTAATCTTTAACTTCAGTGAACTCTTTAAAAAAGTTATTAGTCTTAAGAGTGTTAATGATGTTATGACTAATTAATATGTTTTTAAACAAAAAAAAGAAAAAAAACTAGATTCATGATAGTATGGCTCCCTGTGAATCCACATAACAACTTCAATTTATATGCAAATTGAAATCTTTAACCAAAATTAACCCACCACAAAAAACTCAGTTTAGATTAAAGAAACAAAAATCTAGAAAAGTTGACTTCAAATGAAAACAGGTGGGATTGACGGCCTGTAGATCCTACAACAGGTGGGAGTCAACACTATAACTTCAAGCCCTACGTCAAATTTATCATCATTGTTGAAAGCAAATTTCGGACGTTGATGACAAGGCACTATTTTGAGATACTTCACATTGTAAGAAGACTCATGTGCGACCCAAGGAGTGCTGTCAGTGGGTACACATGGTTGTGTGTCCTTGGGTACAAAGGTATGCCATTTTGGTTTTGCAAGACAGTCACATCGATAGGACCACAGTTTTACAACATTAAAAATCAGAAACGAAACCATCAAAGTATAGGGGATCATGATACCTACAACAACTAGTATGCTGTGGCCATCACACGTAACTTTCTTCCATATCTTTCTTATAATTCTGATACCTCCCCATGCTTGACGAGGAAGCAATTTTCCCAACAAAAACAAAATCGCAGACACCAAAATTTGACGACCTTCCCAATACCCGATTTTTTTTTAAAGCAAAGCAAAAAATGAAAAATGAAAATAATTTTAAAAGCCTTTCTTGAATTGATTACAAATATTTTATTTGTTAACGAACATAAGATGGCAACAGTTAAAAATTTTAAATCATTGAGATAATGTTTCCAATCATTTCCATATAATTAAAATCACGAGAAATATGCAGACGACAATCTATTACGATTTATCTTTCTTCTTGCATTAGTAAAACTATTTTTATTCGCAAAGAAAAAAAAAATTAACAGCTCTTGGAGTGATTGGCGTCAAAATTGAACCAACACCTGTTTACATATGAATTAACATTTATTCCAAATTTCATCCATAAGGTAGCATTACTTCTTGAAATACGGCACTCTCAATCAAAAAAAAAAAAAAAAAAAGAACATTCGATTGCGCCACCCCCTTTTCAGCTGTTGACGCCAAAATAGAGTCAGCACTTATACCCTCTAGGGGCTACTTGTCGATAAATTTTTCTTTGATTCCGTTCATTATTTCTTTAGATACAGCAGTAACAATTGACGATAAAAAACGTTCTATAGCTCAACCCCCATTTGAGCTATTGACACCAAAATTGAATCAGCACCTGTACTTGCCAGGGGCAATATATGGACTGAATTTTGTTTGATACCGACAGTTACCTCTTGGGGAATAGCAGGCACGTATAACTCAAGAAACGTCCCGTTGCTCCACGCTCCTTGGAGGAATTCTCGCCAAAAACCGATGGGCACAAGTTCACATAGAGGCACATAAGTGTACCAAATTTCGTTCGATTTCATGCGATAGTTTTTGCTGTAGAGCGACCACAAAAAACTGGTCACACATATACGTGACACACACACGAACAGACATTTTCTAAAAATGGTCGAAATGAACTCAGCACACCTGAAAAGTTCGAATCCGTTAAAATTCAAAATTCGAAATTTGCACGAATCCAATGCTTTTTTCTATATATTAGATATAGAAGAAAGTAAAAATGAATAATACAACCCACGACGGACGAAAAAAAAAAGAAATTGCTCATGTTTTTTTTTTTACTTAGACTCTATTAAAACCAAGAAAAAAAAATATGATAGAATCTTAAATGTTCGTTTGATGGCGTTGAATCTTCCTAAGGTACTGGAGAGGGCTGCGACACACACGTTGAACCCCAATTAGGATCTCTCTTGACGATGTCCGGAATTTCCCGACCAACGTCCGTAGGTACAACCGTCCGTGGGTACAGCAGCTTCCCCTATAATGTATGATTTTTTTTTTCATGAAATAGATTGAGCAACGGTGTTTATATTTTGCAGTATGTGCAGCGAATTGTCAAATCAGGGTTTTTCAAGTGGCAAAGCGTATAAAATGACATTTCAAAAAAAGAAGAGACACAAAAGTGAATTTTCATTTCTATGACATAATCTTGTCTCTTTTAAATAATAAAGGAAGTAACCAAGAAAAAGATTAATTACTTATGGAAAACTTTAAATGTTGTTTTTGCAAAACAAAAAAGTTTCAGTACAAAATGTTTTTTTTTCTTCTTTTTTTTCGCAAATAGAGACTTTAATTTATAGATGAAAATTAAAAATGAACAGAATAATAAGCAAAGAATAAAAACTCTGGAGTGGAACACAAAGTACCAGTCATAAAATTCAACTTCCTAACTTTAAAATTCACCGCGCATTATTGTCTTTAAAAACAAAAGCATTTCATAGTCATCTGTGCTGAAAATGCAAAATAACAACATTATCAAGCCAGAAATAATTATCACTTTTATTCAACTTTCACCAAAAAACTCTAACTTATTTTAACGTTAAGTGCTTGAACAAGAGAGATTTTTCCTTTCATTCAAAACTTTCTTCCATTTAAAATTAAAAAAAAAAAAAAAGAAACAGAAAATAAATTCCGAATTTCTGTAGTTATTTGGATTCTTCACAGCTGAAAATGAATTATTTTGGTGATACTGGATTTTTAAATAAAACAATTTGAATATTTTCCGTAGGGTTGACAGTAAAATATTGTTCCCGAAAGCTCCTTTGAAATAATTAAATTAAAAGTTTCTTTTATTAGCATATTTTTCATCAAAATGTCTTTGCAATACGTTTGCTAGATGCTTTCAGCTCATGATCTATTTCTGAAATTTTGCCCTATGAATTTCTTTGAGCTGTTCAAAACTAAACGAAAATATTTTTTAAACTATAAAATAAAATATCGGACTGAGGTGTCCTTGATGACACGGTTGAAACTTAAAAAAGGTGTCTCGAATCTTCCAAACGTTATTTACAAGGCAGAAAGACAGACGTGCATTCACATTTCTCAACCTCAAGACCCTACTGTCAGTTTTTTTTATTTTTTTTTTTACTTTTTACCATTTATTTATTTGAGTAAAAATATGACAACGTGTATTTATATACAAATAAATAAAATAAAAAGCAGATAAAAAAATCTGCAAACAGCTATTTCGGGGTTATAATACCAAACCCCTTCATCAGTTCATAAAAGAACGATGGTACACAAAGTCAAACGACAGACTGATGGATTTGGTTTTATTATCCCGAAACAGCTGTTTGCAGATTTTTTTAAACTCTTTTTAATTAGTTTTATTTAATATATATATATATATATATATATATATATATATATATATATATATATATATATATATATATATATATATATATATATATATATATATACACGTGGTCATATTTTTACCCATTTTATTGTACAAAGTTTTCAACTTCTTCTCTTACATATGTATTTAATTGTTGAACATAATTTATTTATTTATTTATTTTTGTAATATTTTAGCTAACCATTCTTTTTTTTTTTTTTTTTTTTGTTTTCCTTTGTTTTTTTTTTCTTTTTCTTTTTTCTTTTTTGGTTTACCAATGTTTTGAGAACAGCTATTAAACAATAACTACAGCTTAAAAAATGTGACACATATAGAACGAAAAAACTAACGAATTTACGCTGAATCGGTAGCGACCGAAATGTCACTGCTGAAAACTGAATGGTCGAAAACGATTCACGAGCAGAAAAAAAAACCCAAAACCGTTCCACAGCTTCCGCCTCCTCTTCGGCCGAGTTCTTGGAGGAAGCAAAATGAATGAAGGGCCCACTTCGCACCCATCTCACGCCTCTTTTCTCCATCGATTGAAGAAGAACCGGGGGTGGAGGGGTGATGATTCAAGTCTGATGGAACACACATTGAATGCCAGTAGTAGCCTACCCCTTTCT